>NC_052359.1:1318273-1339886 GCF_009727055.1 Benincasa hispida | reverse complement strand
AAAAAGAACTATGGTTTATATGTTTCATGAGATGAAATATTAAAACTATAGGTTATAAATATAGTATGATAAGTTGGTTATCATTTATATTTATAATAATATTAATTATTGGACAATTAGTTCTTTTTCTCTTAAATAACCAAAGTAGTGGGTGGTTATTGGATCATGGTAACCGTGAGTTTGCAAAGTGGTTTCCTATTTTGAAAAGAATATTTTTTTACAAACATTTGAAAAGGTTTTTGAGTTTTCTCTCATGAAAAAGAAACTCACGAAGTCGTCAAGTAAATTCGGATTTACTAAACGACGGCTAGGCGAGCTAAACGATCGTGTAGGTGCAAGTGAAACAATCGTGTAATATTTACTAAACGATCGCATAGTATTGGTAGACGATCGCTGGCCCAAGGTAAACGATCGTGTAGAGTCTGTAAACGACAGACCAAGCTAAACGATGAGCTAAACGATCGCATAGCTTTTTCTAGACGATCGCTTAGCTTTATCTAAACGATTGAGCATCGACCTATACGATAGGTCTCCGCCATCTCCCACTTGCCTAATCGTGTACGTGATCGTTGTTTCCTCCTTCGTTTGCCTCATACCAAGTTCAAATAGAGCCCACCCTCTGGATTCTCACATTGAGAATACCAAGGTCACCTTGTTGGTGGTGTCAGACTTAACTCGACACTGTCGAGGTTTTCTGGAGGCCGTTCGCTGTTGTGGAGGAGTTCGTGACCGAGGAGATCGTTGAGGACGAGCGCAAAGTGTTCGTGCGATGTTCGTGCTGTGTTGCGATCATGTAGATCGGGCGTTCGAGGTTGTTATTGTTCGAGCGTTCGTGCACAATGGAGCGTGGAGACGCTTATGTAAATGTGTGTTGAGTTTTCCCTTACTGCATTTGTAGTTATTCATGCTGTAATTTCTGGAATTATTTGTATAACCGCTTGTTTGAAGTCGACTGTAATTTGTGTTGTTCTTTCATGATTGTAATTTGGAATAGTCTTGTCCACTGCTCATGAAAATCTCAGTTCTGATTTCCTTCAATTGACATTAGAGCCAGGTTTGAATGAGTATTCCTGTGACACTACGGATACGGCCCGCTTTGTAGAGGTTTGCAAGTGTTGTAAACTACTACAGATGGTAGATCCTGACCATTCGTGTGGAGACGTGGAGCGGGAGTGTCCTATACATGGGAACCTACCTGGAAAGGTTAATTAGATAGATTTTCAACAAGCATGTGACGATTTGGTCAAAGACTCCGTTAAAGAGTTTAATAGATGATGATCTAAAGTTGTTCAACTATCTAAGGTAAAAGTTACTCTTGGGAAAAACCTAAAATCCACTTAGTTAAAATCCTTGGCCATGTTTTTTCTAAGTAAGTTAAGCCCTAGGTTATAAAATACTCAGTGAGAGGAGAAGACATATCAGATATCTCTATGATTCCACTCACGTTTCTCTCTATATGTTCACACCGTGAGATTCATGCTTGGCCTCGAGATGCCCAGGATGCATCCCCCTTCGGATAGTGTTTGCATGAGTCAATATCAAGGTGAACAGAGAGAGTATTTATAGTAACTGGGTGAAGGGTGTGTGTCAACACGTCCTATGGTCTCTGTCATTGGTTCACACTGTGAGATCATTCTGTACGCCCTCGTGTCACCTTCAGAGCATCCCCCTTCGGATGGGTTTTGGGCAGTTAGTCAATATCAAGGTGAACTCCAGAAATGGATAGGGTCACTTTAGGTTTTGTTGCAATTAGATTTTTTCCCTTCGGATTGGCCTTTTGAGGCGACCTCTAGGGCTTAAAATGGTGGGTCCCTGTTACGGGAGATTGTTAAGTAAGTTAATGATCTCTTGGCCAAATCAATGATGGCTTGTCGTTATAGGAACAAGAGTTGTTCTGGTATTAATGACTGGTTGAGAACTTCTCAATTCAGAATAGGGATAACTGATCTCCCTTCGGCGGCTTTTGTCCTGAATCTTTGAAGCGTCATTGCGAAACTAGATGTCATACAGGGTTCTTGTTAGTTTTGCTAAAACCTTATTGGATGTTGTTTTGTTTTACAACGGGTATTTTCTTAAAACCTAACGTAGGTCAATGTTTTTTCTTTTCAGCAACTCGTTAGTATTATCATTTAAAGCTTTTAAAAATGACCGATCATTTACAGTGGAAAGAATCGTCTGAAACAAATTTCGTGGCAAACAACCTCCATCCCACTACTCTCTAGAAGAGGAGATAAGACAGGAAATATGATTTATTGGTCTTGAAGACATGTCTGGTAGAGAATGATGATTCTACCTGGATCCTCAATTCAGGTGCTACCAATCATGTCAGTTCCCCTAACCAAGGATTCAGTTCCTGGCAAACGTTGCCACAGGGAGAGGTGACTCTTCGAGTTGGTACTGGTGAGGTTGTTTCAGCTGTTGCTGTTGGTAGGCTATAGTTATTTGTTGACAAGAAACGTTATCTGTTACTGGATAATGTTTTTGTAGTTCCTCATATTAAGAGGAACTTAATCTCAGTTTCTTGTCTCATTGAACAAGGTTATACCGTCTCCTTTTCTGAGAATAAAGTGTTTATTTTCAAGAATGGAATGGAGATTGGTTATGGTTCAATGGAAAATAACTTATATGTACTAAGGTCATTAGTCATAAAAGCCTTGTTTAACACTGAAATGTTCAGTACGGCAACAATAGCTAAAAGACCAAAGGTTTCTCCAAAGGAAAACACCCATCTTTGGCATCTAAAATTAGGTTACATCAACCTCAATAGAATTGAGAAGTTGGTGAAAAGTGGACTTATAAAGAATTTAGAAGAAAACTCCTTGCCAGTATGTGAATCATGCCTTGAAAGCAAGATGACCAAACGACCTTTTACTGAAAAAGGTTACAGAGCCAGGGAAGCCTTGGAGTTTATACATTCAGACCTTTGTGGTTCGATAAATGTTAGAGCTTGAGGTGGGTATGAATATTTCATCTATTTTGTAGATGATTATTCAAGGTTTGGGTATTTCTTCCTAATGCAACGTAAGTCTGAAGCCTTTGACAAGTTCAAGGAGTATAAGGCTGAGTTGAAAACTTGTTAGGTAAGAAGATAAAAACACTATGATCTGATCGTGGTGGAGAGTATATGGACCTCCAATTCTAGAACTATATGATAGAATATGGGATTGCATCTCAACTTTCGGCCCCTGGTACACCTCAGCAGAATGGTGTATCAGAAAGAAGAAACAGGACCTTGTTGGACATGGTTCGGTCTATGATGAGTTATGCTCATCTTTCAGATTCGTTTTGAGGTTATGCAGTGCAGACTACATGTTATATCCTAAACAACGTTCCCTCGAAAAGTGTTTCTGAAACACCTTTTGAGTTACGGAGAGGCCGTAAAGGTAGTTTATGCCACTTCAGGATTTGGGGCTGTCCGGCACATGTGCTAGTGACTAACCCAAAGAAGTTGGAACTGCGTTCGAAGGTTTGCCTCTTTGTAGGTTACCCCAAGGAAACGAGAGGAGGGTACTTCTATGATCCGAGTGAGAACAAAGTGTTTGTTTCCACTAATGCTATCTTCTTGGAAGAAGATCACATGAGGGATCATAAGCCACGAAGTAAGCTCGTTTTACGTGAGATCTCTAGTGAGACTGAGACTGCTAAGGGTTCAACAAGAGTTGTTGAATAGCCTGACAGATCAACAAGAGTTGTTGAGGTCGGAACTCTAGTCAACTAGCTCAAGATTTGAGACTGCCTCGACGTAGTGGGAGGGTTATGAACCAACCAAATTGCTACATGGGTTTGACTGAAGCCCAAAACGTCATTACGAATGATGGGGTTGAGGATCCGTTGTCTTTTAAGAAAGCAATGGAGGAATTGATCATTGGCCGATGGTCAAGACGATCCTTAAGTATCTTCGGAGAACGAGGGTCTACATGATTGTGTATAGAGCTAAGGATCTGATCCTTATGAGATACAACGTTGTTGATCCCTTTACAAAGGCCCTCTCGGTTAAAGTGTTCGAGGGTCACCTAGATAGTCTGGGTATACAGGACATACGACATCTTGTTTAGGGCAAGTGGGAGTTGATACTGGGGTATCCCCTAGTTTATTGTATATTGTACATTTTTTATGTCGTATTGTACATTAGTCTCCTGAGTCATTAGGACAAGTGGGAGATTGTTGGGATTGGTGTCCTAATTCTCCCGGAGTCTCGTTGTTTTGTAATGATATACATTATTCAAATAAGTGTTATTTAATTCTGGCATTTACTCATATCCAATAAACAAAGCTCCTTGGTTATCTTATGTGAACTTAAGCATGTATATGTGATATACAAGTGGATCATGCTTTAAGTGATAACCTAAATAGGTCTGTAGTATAAGGATTAAGGTGGGATACCTGATCCTGGTGACACTATGGATACAACCCACTTTGTAGAGGTTTGCAAGTGTTGTAAACTACTACAGATGGTAGATCCTGACCATTCGTGTGGAGACGTGGAGCAAAGATTTCCTATACGAAGAGTTTGTATAAGACCTGGACCACGAGATGACTAGAGTCTGTATATAACGTCGTTGATACTAGAGACTTGCATCTCACCTAAATGACCATCGGTCACACAACCTCACTCCTGAGTGTTTTGGGAACTTTTGCCTTTGAGGACGGTCCTTTGATTAGTATGGGTGAGAGTGGCTAGATTGACAACTCAACATGCCTACCTTTTTGGGAACTTGTCTGATCTGGGAGCTGGAAACTCAATCCACAAGATGGAATTCACTTCTTTCCTGAAGAAGGGATAAGTAGAGAGATTGCTCCCTTAAGGGCAGATTCCGGGGCTTGAACATAGTGGCCATAGCTTCTCTTTGGAAGAGAAGACTCAGTCATAGTAGGACTATGACTTATGTTCATTAGAGGGATCAGTGGTACTTAAGGAGACAGATGTAACTATAGGGGCATAACGGTTATTGGCCCAGTTGTACTTACGAGCGATCTGTGAAGGGTTGTCACACTGCTCATTGGTTAAGATGGACACATAATATATCTGTAGTAAGGAGAGTTCAACTGTCGGTCTTTAGTAGAGTGCCCGACAGTTAACGGATGGTAGATCCCATGACTAAAGAGTTTAGTCAGTTATTCACGTATCGTTGGAGCTTCGAGCTACAGGTCCATGAGGTCCCTTTGGTAGCTTGGATTTAGTTGAGGATCAGTTCTTGGTGTTGATTTGAAATGTTCAAATTGACAAAAGGTATTTTTATTATATATGATATAATCGGTATGATGTATAAGATACATCTAGTGGAGGATTGATGTAAATGAGATTTAAATTAACTACCATGGAATAGAAAAAGAACTATGGTTTATATGTTTCATGAGATGAAATATTAAAACTATAGGTTATAAATATAGCATGATAAGTTGATTATCATTTATATTTATAATAATATTAATTATTGGATAATTAATTCTTTTTCTTTGAAATAACCAAAGTAGTGGGTGGTTATTGGATCATGGTAGCCGTGAGTTTAAAAGGAAAGTGGTTTCCTATTTTAAAAAGAAGTTTTTTTTTTACAAACATTTGAAAAGGTTTTTTGAGTTTTCTCTCGCGAAAAAGAAACTCACGAAGTCGTCAAGTAAATTCGGATTTACTAAACGATGGCTGGGCGAGCTAAACGATCGTGCAGGTGCGAGCTAAACGATCGTGTAGTATTTACTAAACGATTGCATAGTATTGTTAGACGATTACTGGTCCAAGGTAAACGATCGTGTAGAGTCTGTAGGCGACAGACAGAGCTAAATGATGAGCTAAACGATCGCATAGATTTTGCTAGACGATCGCTTAACTTTATCTAAATGATTGGGCATCGACCTATACGATAGATCTCTGTCATCTCCCATTTGCCCAGTCGTGTACGCGATCGTTGTTTCCTCCTTCGTCTGCCTCATACGAAGTTCGAACAGAGCCCACCCTCTGGATTCTCACACCGAGAATACCAAGGTTGCCTTGTTGGTGGTGTTAGACTCAACTCGACACCATTGAGGTTTTTTGAAGGCTGTTCGTGGTGCTATGGAGGTCGTTCGCTGTTGCGGAGGAGTTCGTGACCAAAGAGATCGTTGAGGACGAGTATGAAGTGTTCGTGCGGTTTCGTGCTGTGTTGAGGTCATGTAGATTGGGCATTCGAGGTTGCTGTTGTTCGAGCATTCGTGCGCAACGGAGCGTGGAGACGCTTCTGCAAATATGTGTAGAGTTTTCCCTTACTGCATTTGTAGTTATTCATGCTGTAATTTCTGGAATTATTTGTATAACCGCTTGTTTGAAGGCGACTGTAATTTGTATTGTTCTTTCTTGATTGTAATTTGGAATAGTCTTGTTCTACTGCTCATGAAAATCTCAGTTCCGATTTCCTTCAAAATCTTTATTGGTAGAGTTAGTATCAGAGCATCAATCTGGGAAGAATCGGCAAGATGGCTCATAAGAGATTTGAAGAGAAATTGGAATTGTTAGATTAAGAAATTTTTGGCATCCATGTAAAGATGCAGAAATTGCCGACAATTTGTCGACAATTGAAGAGAATTTTGGATAAGGTATTCAACCTTATCCATCCACTATAGATCATTTATGTTATCACTTAAACATGATCCACCTGTATGACTCTACATACATGTTTAAGCTACAGATGATAATATTGGATGTTACTTTGTTGGTTTTGTGAGTTAATGCTACTAAATGATATTTATAATTAATACTATAATACATGAGAGTAGTATATTTGAATTAGATTCAAATACTATAGGTTAATAATATAAATGAGATTCATATTAAAACTATAGGTTAACAGTTAATAGATGGTGGATCTCTTAGCTAAAGAGTTTAGTCAGCTATTCATGAACCATTGAAGCTTCGAGCCACAGGTCTATTAGGTCCCCTGGGTAGCTTGGATAAAGTCGAGAATCAGTGTTTGGGTCAGTTTGAAATATTCAAATTGACAAGAGGGAGTTCGATTATATATGATATGATTGGACTGGTTAATTATATATGATATAATTGACTAAATGTATGAGATACATTATTTGGTGTGCCCAACATTTTCTTACTAGTCCCTACACATGTATGTGACATCAATACAAACATAACCAAGATAAACACCTAATTCTTCTTTAGAACTTCAACTTGTACTTGAGTGGTAGAGCGACAACACAACTATCTTCTAGGGAATTAACCATTACCTGAGGAAGAGAGAAATTACCGCATTCATAATCAAACAAACTAGATATGCATTTTGACAACAAATTACAGGCATGCTTTGAAACTTTAAACAACAAGAGAATGAAATACATACCAGTTGAAGAACCCTTCTTCGCCTCAAATCTCGTTCTCGTCCAAGGACTGCTCCTCTCGCTCTCGCTGGGAATGTCCAAGCAATCGCCATCAAATCGTCTACCCACGAACATAATAAGTTTTATGATGAATATGTTAAAGTCGATACTAAAGGACTAGGAGAAGGTATCTGGGCTTAGTACCTAAGGTATGAAGATACTTAATTATTACCACGTGCACGTATGTAGAATCGGTGTTGGTTGTGTTGAGAACATTCCACACCAACTAAGGTATGACGTAGAGAGATTGAGCAAAAAGGTTCTTTCTTAACTAAAGGGTTAAGTTACGCAATGTTTTCAAATGTTCAAATTGAAATTAGGGTATGAATTTGGATAACTTCAAATTCAAATTAGGGTTTGTATAAATTATATTTAATATAATTATTTAACGTTTAATTTATTGAAATTAAATGAGGTTGGGCTATTACATGAATTAGATTCATGTTTAAATTTAATGTGTGATTAATTTGATATTAGATATTAAATTAATTGACTGCATCTATGGGCGTTCTGCATTAAAACAACAACATTAGTTCAAAATTCAGATAGATTAGGCGTTGAAGATGTATGATCGCATACTTTGATTATTTATGTGAATTCTTTAGGAAAATGTCGTACTTTCAGAGCTTTTTCTTATTCTTTTAGATGAGAGAGATAAAATAACTTGTAGTTCTATAAGTTATCAGTAATAACTTATAGTTCTACAAGTTATCAATAAGATTATATTAAGTGAGCTTTCCAACAAAACTACTGAAACTTAAACGAGAGTTGTTGAAGAAACTGGTACATCAACAAGAGTTGTTGATGTCGGTTCATCTAGTTGGGCACATCCACTGCACGATGGAGCTTCGCTCGACGGTTCAAGACTCGATTCGCCTGTGAACCAGTTTGCTCGGTGGAAAAATGTAATAGATAGATTTTTTTCATTCCAGTTTTGAGTTGGTTCATCCCGGTCCATTAATATGTGGTTTTATACATGAGATGTATGGTTTATTTTATATGTCATATGGTATGCACATATAGAAAAATCCCATGGAATTGTTAAAGGTTAACAGTTCTGGACCGAACGAATGGTGACAGTTAGGTACAGTTCCAAGAGTTGGTTAGCATCTGATCACACTACCGATGACGTTTGTCCTGCCTCGTTGGGGCATCATTGCGAAATAGAAGTCTTTTCACTTAGGGTACTTGGAAAATATTTTGCTAAAACTAAAATTGGTGTTACCTATGGTCATCCTAGTGAAGTCAAGTCTATGTCATGAACGAGGTTATATGAAGAGACGTTAATACTTCGTGGTCAGGTCTTATACAAACTCTTTGTATAGGACGCCCTCGCTCGCATGTCCTCTACACAAATGATCAGGATCAGACCATCTGTGACAAGTCATGTATGGGTGAGAGTGGCTAGATTCGCCGACTCAATAACCCTACTATTTTGGGGATTCTTATGATCAAGGAGCTAGGAACACAGCTACACAAGAAGGAATTCGCTCATTCCCTATAATTAGGGTAAGAAGATAAATTGCTCCCTTAAGGGTTGATTCCAAAGCTTGAGCAATGAGGCGCCGCTACCATTAAATGCATGCTTCTATTTTGATGGAATGATTTGCTATGATTTGACCAATAGATGGATTGTTGATAGTGTTCTGAAAACCTTTGGCCATGTTACTGAGGTTAGGATATCGTGTTTATGGTTGGTGCGAGATCTGAATGTCGAATGTTGCATGATTAGACTGATGCTGATTGTTAGTGTTCTTATCAAGCTAAGTACATAGCAACCATAGCAGAGTATGAATGACCTCAAATAATCATATGTTTCTTCAAGATGCATCATTTCAACCAAACACAAATTCGGGGAAACAATTCTAGTACTCAATACAACCCATCGAATGTTTACATATCGAAAATTTTTGCTAGTCATATTCGGGCATGCAGACAATCCTAGCCATATTATACTGAAATCCCAGCTATCATTTTGACTATTTACTCAAACCCGATCCACTCTTATGTCTCCAAATAAAGTTCAAATACTCATACAATAGTCATAGGTCTTAGTTTATTGGATTTAGACTTTCGTACAATTTATGAAATCAATAATAAGTATATTGATAATAGAAAATGTTTATCATTTTACAAACTGCGAGTTTATATCCTTGCCAGCTTATCTAATGTTTTGGCGAAGGAGCATGAGGATATGAGTACTACCAAAGAGATTATGGAATCTCTGCGAGGGATGTTTGGACAACCGTCCTTCACTCTGAGGCTTGATGCCATTGAGTACGTTTACAACAGTCGTCAAAGTGGGGACCAATGTTCTCTGATTTGTTCTTTGATTTAGATTTGCAAGCTTCGGTGTGCTTTGATTTGTAGCTCCAAGTCGTATGGCTTTGACCAAAACGTTGATGAACCTTGTGTCTACAAGAAGATCATCAACTCTTCAATAGTATTCTTAGTGTTGTATATAGACGATATACTACTCATTGGGAATGATATAGGTCTACTGGCTGTATTTAAGAACTGGCTAGCAACCAAATTCCAAATGAAAGATTTGGGAGAGGCTCAGTTTATTCTGGGTATACATATCTTTTGGGATCGTAAGAACAACATGCTAGCACTGTTTCAGGCATCGTACATTGACAAGATGTTGCTCAAGTACTCAATGCAGGACTTCAAGAGGGGCCTATTGTCATTCAGGCATGGAGTCACTTTGTCTAAGGACATGTTAGACGCCTTAAGAGGTGTATATGGAGCAACCACCAAGGTTTATTGCTCAGGGGGAGAATGGAATGGTGTGTCGCCTTTGTAAATCCTTGTATGGATTAAAGTAGAGCGCACGAGCTTTTTTTTGGTAAATTTAGTCAGGTGATTGAAAGCCTTGGAATGCGGAAGAGCACGTCAGATCATTTGGTCTTTTTTAAGAGATCTAAGGGTGGTGTCATCTTGTTAGTCGTATATGTGGATGATATTGTGACCTAAGGTTTAATTTAAAACTTCTAGGATTAGGATATCAATTTTTCTTAATTCTTAGCAAGCTAGATTGAATCTTATCTTTATCTCATTTTATCTTGATTTTTGGTTTTATCCTGCCAAGTCAAAATTCATCCCTCAACAATATATAATAACTCAAAAAGAGGAAAGAAAAAAAAAATGAAATTTGGGATAAATCTAACACGAAAATTGTCATATTATTATGTTTATTGATATTTTATAAATTATTTTAATTTTTCTTTAAAACAATTATGACCTACAATCATCTACAAGAAATAAAAGCCTATTTTTTAAATTATATAATCAAATAATGAAAATAAATAACACATCTATTACATAATATAACACTTATATTATACATCATACAAATATAACATTTATAATAAAGTATGATGCATGGATGATCGCTTGTAGAAATACAAGCTATTGTAGCCTTTTACTTAGAATTATGAGGGCTAATAAGCAAATTATGTGTAACACTTTACAATATTTTTAACACCTACAAAGCGGGTCATACTCGTAATGTCACAAGGATAAGGTATCCTTCCTTTATCCATATACTACAAACCATTTAGGTTATCACTTAAAGCACGATTCACTTGTATGTTACAATGATAACTGGGATCTTAGTTTATTGGTTTGTAGTTAATGCAACTAAAATATCTCATATTTCATAGACTAAAGTGAATAAAATAGCTCATATTATAAATCACAAAGCGTTTGTTCATATATGTGTCTACAAACTACTAAAGTCAAGTGTTGATTTCAAAATAGTCAAAAGAATGTTGACTTCACTCAGTGGAAAGATCCAGGAATGATTTTTAGTAGAAAACTCCAACTTCTAGTGAATTAGTGGGTAATCCATTTGGCAAAGTGTTGATTCCACAATGCCACTTATCCCACTATTGAGAAACAAAAAACAAAATGGTTACCAAACGAAGCTATAGTTTTTAAAAAGTAGTTTTTGTTTTTGGAATTAGGCTAATACATACCCTTTTACTTAAGAAAAATGTAAAGCATGAGGAGCATTTGAGAAAAAATATGCTTAATTTTCAAAAACAAATAGTCCTAGGTTATTATAGTTGGGTTAAATAGTGTGTGTTTGGGGTATAAATTATTTTAGTTTGGGTTATAATAGTATGTGTTTGAGATGTAAACTATTTTGGTTTGAGAATGAAATAGTAAACATTGTAGCAATGAATAAAAAAAATGATGAATATAAAATAGTAAAAACTGTAGCAAATAGTAAATACTGTAGCAGATAAGGATTTTGAAATAGTGTTGATTGTAGCTAATTGGAGAATACAAAATAGTATTTATTGTAGCAAGAGGTATCTTCGGAGAATGAGAGACTACATGCTCGTGTATGGAGATAAGGATCTAATCCTTACAGAATACACATACTCTGACTTTGAGACTGATAGAGATTCTCGCAAATCGACATCGGGGTCAATGTTCACTCTGAATGGAGGGACTGTAGTATGGCGAAGCAAGCACCGGAAGCAAAAAAAAGATCATTAAGTATTTTAATTCATTAATTTTGGCTTCCAATTAAGCATGCTCATAAACTAAAAATAGAGTTTCAACACTAACCTTTGAAGTACCTTTGATTCACGATCTTCAGCTGCAATCTCCTTGATTTCTGCTTGTGAACAACCACAAGGCCTTCCCTACTATCCTCTTGGTGTTTTAGATTGAGTTGTGGGACTTAAAATAAGCTTGGATTAAGGGAGTACGAAGAGAAGGTTTCTAGTTTTTTACATCATTTGTAACATTTTGCAACATTTGTAAAGTAACACCTACAAAGCAGGCAATACTTATAGTGTCACCAGGATAAGGTACCCAACCTTATCCATATACTACAAACCATTTAGGTTATCAATTAAACATGATCCACCTATATGTCTTTACATGATTGTTTAGAGAATCTCGCTAAGGCACGCGATCATTTAGTAAAAAGTTATACGATCATTTAGATAAAAGCGTGTGTACACGATCGTTTAGACAAATACTTGAAGCTGTCATCTAGTCTCTCATGAGCTAAACGATAGGCAGTGTACTCGAATTAAGCGATTCAACGATTCTATTCCAAAGAGAAATTTTAAATTTTATTTTTACGGTGACAAAAAAAAAAAAAAAACAGAAAAACTTAACTAATTATGAGTCTTTTAAAATACGTATGAGTATTTAGAAAAAAATTAGATTAAGAGTTTAAATTTTAAAACATAAAGACCAAATTAAAACAAAATTCAAAATTCAATGGTCAAACCAATAGCAGTTGATACTGATAGCTGCTATTAGTGATAGCTTTTAATTTGAGAAAACCGGGAAAAAGCGAACAAAATGGTGGCTAGGCATGGGTTTTTTAGTCTTTTACCATTTTTGATCTATATATGCAATTATTTTATCCTTGTACTGAGAAAGGAGAAGTTGAGGTAGTAAAGATACATACCTTAGACAATGCGACTGATATGTTGACCAAGGCAGTTCCTCAAAGCAAGCTTGGTCGTTGCTTGAAGGGTTTTTTTCATTTGTGTTTAATTGTTAAATGCTTTTGTGGATGGAGTTGATGAATGTTTACGGGTTTAAGTGCCTTT
Organism: Benincasa hispida; assembly: GCF_009727055.1. Classification (NCBI taxonomy): domain Eukaryota; kingdom Viridiplantae; phylum Streptophyta; class Magnoliopsida; order Cucurbitales; family Cucurbitaceae; genus Benincasa; species Benincasa hispida. Next base: position 1,326,942 of record NC_052359.1, on the reverse strand, counting down.
GTTTAAAGCTTTCTACAATTACAAAGTGTTAATTTGTAAGGGCCTCTGTGTTTTTTAGCGTAATTAACATGCAATCGAGTCGTAAGTACAGTTGGGCCAATTTGCCATTTTGCCCCTGTAGTTACATCTAACTCCTTAAGTATCACTGATCCCTTTAATGAATAATACAACATAGTCCTACTATGTGTGGACACCTCTTGGGCCATGAGAATGTGTGTGGCGCCACATTGTTCAAGCCCCGGAATCAGCCCTTAAGGGAGCAATCTATCTACTTACCCCTGCTTGAGCGAATGTGATTTATTGTCTCAATAGAACCGCACTAAAATCAGTAGAGACACTGAAATCAAATATTTAGAGGGGTCCAGGGGTTTTCGTTCCCTCTTAAGTAGATAGGCTTGAGTGCCAGCTGCAAACAACTTCTAAGGAAGTCCTGCGTTCCCCTTTGAAAGAAGTTAAAAAAAAAAGTGATGGTGAATGAAGGACATGTTCAACCTATTAGTTTCGACAATGCCTTGGTCAGCAAGTCGACCTTCACAGGTTGTAACGGCTAGGTCAAATATCTATTTTACCACCGAGATTATGTCTTATTTCTCAAGTCCATACTGATCCTCTAATGAACAACTTGTTTGTGATCCAATCACTAAACCAAACTCTTTCAACCCAGTGAGAGGGTGAGACTCCTTGTTCAAGATCTGGATTTAGTACTTGAGAGAACAACCTTTCTCCTCATCTTTGTCATTCACATATCGTGATATATTAGACACGAACCCATTAGAAAATTTCACTTATTTCAAATACTTACAAAACGAAATCTGTTCACTATTAGTTAATGTGTAAGCTGTATGTGGTTTTACAAATCTGGTATCGACCTGTATCAAGTCTAAGTCCTTTCTTATCTTCAAATCTTGTAGGTTGGTTATTGTCTTATTGAAAACGATTTTTCCTTATCCAAGAAAAATTAAAATTAAATTTGATTATTTGCCCATAAACAAATGAAATGTTGTTGATATATGCATATTTATATTTAAATTTTGTGTTAACTAAATTATAAGTTTAGGGAATTTCTCAAATTGTATTTATTTAATCTTTAATTTTCAAAAATGAAATCTTTATTAATTTTACAAAATTAATTCAATATTTAATTTTCTAATAAACTTAATAATAAATAGTTAATTAAAAAGTTTAATTAATTCTAATTAATTCAATATCAAATATTAAATTAATTTAACAGTAATTCCACCATCATGAATCCCTATTCATAAATTTAATATTTAAATCTTAAATATTAATTGATTCACAAAATTTTCAAAATTAACCCTATCAATGCAAAGTTCATTTTCTAAACGACCAATCACTTGTTCTTCCAATTTTCTGTGTTTGGGATTCAGATCATCATGTATTTCCATTTGTGTTGCTATAGGTATTGGCCAATTGGGAAAAAATGATGTTTGTATTGTTGTGGATAATGCCCTTTTCTCCTTTTTCAAAATCTTGTTTTGAAGTTTACAAAGTACGAAGATCCTATATAGCAAATCTCTTTGCATGATAGTCTGTGATATATTGAAGAGATTGGAGTGAAGTTGAAGTTGAACAACCAAATGAATTTTTTTGAAAAATTCGGATGAAGAAGATGTTCTTCATTTTGGGTTGTTGCAGTGAACTTTCTCCAAATTCCCTTTGATTTCAGCTTATCTTGAGCCCCACAACTCAATTTAGAGCACCAAGAGAATAGTAGGAAAGATCTTGTGGTGGTCTGCACAAAGATTTGGAGGATTTAGCAGTTAAAAATATAGATTTCAACAGTTCTTCAAATGTATGTTCTTGAAACCCATTAAACTCTGTTTAAGCATGCTTCTATTTATGCCAAAATTAATGAATTAGAGTGCTTATGGACCTGATGTCTTCCGCTGCGTGCTGGTACCTCTCCAACATAACAGATGGTGAACAATTTAATTAAATAGTTTATGCAAAGTGATGTGCTGCATGGGATACAACTCATGCTTGGAGTAAATCAAGGAAGAGGTGAGTTTCTTTGTGAGCTACTATTGAAGATGAACATGGAAAAAAACTTTTTTCCTTTTTGTGCAATTTTCTATTTCCAAAATGTAAAATTGATTTTAAAATTATATTTTATTTGATCCTTACAAGATATATCGACTCTGATTTCTAAACTAACAAAGATTTTAGGAAATCCACGTCTGGATTAGTGTTTACATTGAACAGGGGAGCTGTAGTATGGCGTAGCATCAAGTAAGAATGCATTGCAAACTCCACTATGAAGGCTGAATATATAGCTGCTTATGAAGCAGTTTGACTCAGGAAGTTCTTAAGTGATTTGGAAAGTGTTTGCGTGAATTGATCATTGTGAATGAGGGGTTATTCACTAGAAAATAAAATATACGATATATTAATTTGGTTAATTATATGATAATTAAGCCAATTTTTTCATGTTCGGATGTGGGATAGGCGGGCAACATCGGTTATCGTAACCGATGAATTAAATTGAAAATAGTTTTCATTTTGAATCGTCCGTTCAAAAGAAAAAGAGAGATCGCGCTGGTGAAAAGTAATCGATTGCTTAAGCATTTCGAGAGCCTATACGATAATCACTCTCTGCCTAAGCAATCGTCCACCTCGTACCTAAAGATCGCACACTAGTTTCTACACGATCGGATAGCTTCCCTAAACGATCGTAGTGTGTGCCGAGTTTGCTAAACGATCGTATACCATTTCCTAAACAATCATTCAGTAGTTTCGTTGGAAAGCTTACGTAACATGACTTTACTATGTGGACTGTACTCCCTGATATGATCCTCCTCTAGGAAAGTAGCATTCGTGGTATCAAACACCTTATTTTCATACGGATCATAAAAGTAACCCCCTCGTGTACCTTTGGGGTAGCCTACAAAGAGGCACAACCTCGACTTCTTTATATATTGTAGATGAACATGAAAAGAAGTAAAGTGCATGGCTTGCAGCTCATGCTTGAAGAATTAATGAAGAGAAGATAATGGCTTTTGTGTGAGCAAGGAGATGAAGGTAATGAAAAATCTGCATTCTCCATTCTGTGCTTGGCATGAAAAAATCGGTTTTCATTTTTATTTTAAAATCACAAAATGATTTCAAAGTTCTTCACAGGAACTTCTTCTCAACGAACACCGACACTACCACAAGAATAACCTTGTTATTCTCTAGGATTTCAAGAGTTGGATGAGTTGTCCGTGCATATAAAGAAGATACATGAAGAAGGGTTTTTGTTCATGACTCGTACGAGGGATTACTTGAAGAAAAGTTCTTCAAAGGTAAGGTTTCTTGAAACCTATTTTTTATCTAAAAGCATGCTGTAATTTAACCTTGAATGCATATCTTTGTGTATGTTTCTCCCACTTTCCGTAGACAAGATGAGGCAAATCTCATAGACCTAGACTCTCCAGGTGACATTAAAAACCTTAGCTGTGAGAGCCTTTATAAAAGGATTAGCAATGTTATGCTCCGAAGCTATCTTTATGATGACCACATCTCCCCGTTGCACAATTTTCCTAATGAGACGATACTTGCGCTCGATGTGCTTTCCTTGTTTGTGGTTCTGAGGCTCCAACATTACAATCTTGTAGTCTAAAACTAAAAAGGTCAAAGGTTGAAGAGATAGAGTGCATCTCATTCTCCTAAGAACACCTATAATGAAATCGTCGAAGGAGAGCTCTTCTAACAAAAAAAAAAAATCATTTCAACTAAGGCTATTTCGACCCACCTCGAGCTCTAACACTCATCAGACCACAAAGATCTGAATGTATAAGCTCCAAGGTTTCCTTAGCTCTATAACCTTTTCCAGTAAAAGGTCGTTTGGTCATCTTGCCTTCAAGGCATGATTAACATACTGGCAAGTAGTTTTCTTCTAAATGTTCGAGTATCTCAGCAAGCAGCAGAAGTAACAAGGATCAATAAGCACTCTAATTCATTAATTTTAGCAATTTCAATCACACTTTTATTGAATGAAGTCTCAATAAGAATTCTATTACAAAAGTGAATATGTTTAAGAATTACGACCTGCGAGTTTTAGGACATTCCCAACAATCTCCCACTTGGACTAAAACTCCAATGAGTTACAAAATTTCAAATTGGATTTAAGGAATTATAGTTAATTATATGTGATATAGTTAATGTAAATATATTGTTTAATTGATGAATTAAACCAAATTGGAGAGTTGTAAATATTTAAACATGATTTAAATATTGTACATGTGAATGGGGATTCATGTTCAGAATTGGTTATGGTTTCCGTTTATAAATGTTATATAGGAAATTAGACCTAAAATCGATAAGAAAGAGTTGCATGCGGACTTAGGGTGAACTCAAGTTTTTTAAAAAAGGTTTAAAATTGGATTGAGATAGACCTATATTCAAGTGGTTCTAAAGAGTTTAGTAACCTAACCCACCGCCTGTTGTCCAAAGGAGGCATCCACAGGTTGCTAAGGAAAAGTGTTTCCATTGCAACCAGGATAGACATTGGAAGAGGAACTATCCTCGGTATCTGAAAAAGAAGAAAGCAACCAAGGCTAAGTCCAAGGTCGATAAAGGTAAATATGATTTACTTGTTCTTGAAACTTGTTTACTGGAGAATGATGATTCAACCTGGATAATTGATTTAGGCACCACTAACCATGTTTGTTCTTCTTTTCAGGGGATTAGAATCTTGGGAGTGATTGTTGATCAGGTTTCATTGGGTAAGCTTTTGGGTATTTTGGATTTGGGTCCAAGGTTTCACAATTATTGTTAGATCGAAATTTAATGGTTGTATTCGTATGTTAGGGTCGTTACTTCAAATCATTGTCATCGTTTGGTTGTCTGATTTAAACACATACTGATATGGTTTTAGTTTTGGCACAAACAAGCAAACAAAGGCCTAATATTTACAAAAACAGCAAGAAACAACTTCAAACATCTTCCAGACCGACAGTTAATAGATGACGACGAATAGTGACAGTACAAGTTTAACCAAGAAATAGATGACGATGAATAGGTGATAGTACAAGTTAATTAGTGAATCGATGTCGGTCGATAGGTTTTAGTAGAAGCTTAACTATGTTTAATTTGGCCATATAAATTAAATGTAGTGCCATACACTATGAAAAAGATGAATCCACACAAAGTTGTGGTGAGGCTTCGCTTCATCTCCAAACTGATGGCGCGACTTCGCTTCATCTCCAAAGTCGTGGTGCGATTTTGTTTCCTCTCCAAAATGTTGGCGCGGCTTCGCTTTATCTCTAAAGTCGTGCTTGACTTCCTTTTCCTTTTTGTGTAGCTGCATTCCTAGCTCCCCAATCAGACAAATCCCCAAAATGGTAGACATATTAAGTCGACGAAACTAGTCCTCTCACCTATGTAGATCATGTTGGGGTTGATGCCCTAAATCTCATGGGTTCTGTAGTTTGTAATCCTATAAATGGTATTAGAGCATCAAATAAGCATTCAATTCGGTTTTATTTTGGTTTGGTGGGTGTTTCATATGAGAAATATGAAACTGATGCACTGATATGGTTTTTTGAGTTTTGGCTGTTTAATTCTCTTTAATTTCTCATTTAAATTTGCGTTTCTAACTCCACCATGGAGGCTGAGTACGTAGCGCCTTATAAAGCTACTAAGGAAGCTGTTTGGCTAAGGAAGTTTTTGACTGATCTAGAAGTTTGTTCCAGACATGTCAAAGCCCATCACATTTTATTGTGATAATAGTGGTGTTGTGGCTAATTCTCGAGAGCCTCGGAGTACCATTATTTGGGAGAGGACACCGGATGCCCTAAAGACTGCATTGAATGATAAGAATAGTCTATACAAGACGAAGGTGAAAGGAAATAAAAATTACGTCGTGAAGTACTCTTTGTGTGGATTTCCATAAGCGTTCCAGGTAAATTTGCTTAACATTAGAAACTTTTTTAGTGGAGAATGATGATTCTTCCTGGATTATTGATTCGGGCGCCACTAATCATGTTTTTTCTTCTTTTTAGGGGATTAGATCCTGGCGACAGCTGAAGGTTGGTGAGATGACGATGCGAGTAGGCACTGGACACGTCGTCTCAACTGTGAAAGTTGGAGGAATCCAGTTATCTTTATAGAATAGATTTCTTCGAGGCGCCCTGGGAGCGTCCCCCTTCGGATGGTTTGTGCAGTTGGTTAATATCAAGGCGAACTCCAGAAATGGATAGGATCACTTTAGTTTTTGCCCCAATCGATTTTTTTCCTTCGGTTGCTCATTGGGGCAGAACTCAAGGATTTAAAATGAAGGGTCACACTTACAATTTTGTAAAGCTAATTGGAGCCCTACCACTACCACAACTGAGACGACGTGCCCGGTGCCTACTCGCATCGTCATCTCATCAGCCTCTAGCTGTCGCCAAGATCTAATCATCTGAAAAGAAGAACAAACGTGGTTAGTGGCACTCGAATCAATTATCCATGCTGAATCATCATTCTCCACTAAACAAATTTCAAGAACTAGTAAATCATATATATATACACACACACCCATAGGGGTTTGGAAAAGGAAAAAGGAAAAAAATAATTTGTATTGGGAGAATAAGTTAGGGCTTTAGTTTTAAAATTATATATATATATATATTGGTGTCTCGAGAAGCATGCCAGTAAAGGAAAAATTTCATCTCCTTCGTTCTAAAAATTTCATCTCTTTCGTTCTGACCCTCAATGGGCTTACCTTCGTCCCTGGAAAATTTCACAAAACGACCCAAAAACTAATGTCTTTTGTGTATTATTACAGACAACGTCAATGTTGTTTCAAAAATGGCCTATTAGCTTAGTTGGTTAGAGTGTTGTGCTAATAATACAAAGGTTGTAGGTTTGAAACCTGCATAGGCAAAATCTTATCCAATTTTTTTGGTACTTTATAAAAGGCAGTTGATGAATTAAAATGTATGAGTGAATTTTATCTTGTGTGGCTGTATTCTCAGCTCCCTTCTCAAACAAATTCCTAAAATAGTGGCATATTGAGTCGGTGTAATATACCACTCTCACCTATACAGATAAAAGGATTGCCCTCGTATCGTAATCCGCATGATCGTGTAGTCAGTAGCTATGTGATGAGGCATGTTAACTACATGACTGTTTAGCATCATATGCTCCCACTACGATCGTCTACCTCCAGCGTCTACGCGATCGGGCAACAATGCTACGTGATAGAGTAAATGATTTACCCCATCGTTTAGCATTAACTAAACGAAATGCAACCGATCAAATTTTTCTGGTAAATTCGAGAGAAGAAAGGTGTTCTTCATTTGGGTTGCTGCCATATTGGGGTTTTAGCATAAATGTGAATAGTGAGCTTTGTTTTGAACAATTTGTTGAAATGGTAGGAATGACACTTTTCAGTAAGAAATAGTTATAGACATCCTAAGGAAAATGCCCATCTTTGACACTTAATTAATGAATTGCATGAGAATGAATTGATTTTAATTCATCAACTGCCTTTTATAAAGTACCAAAAAAATTGGATAAGATTTTGCCTATGCAGGTTTCAAACCTACAACCTTTGTATTATTAGTAACTCCTCTTGGGCCAATGAAAGGGCGAGGTCTCATTACTCAAGACCCAAATCAACTATTAGGGGGCAATTTATCTACTTTCCCTTTCTAATGGTATGAGTGAATTTTATCTTGTGTGGCTATATTCTCAGCTCCCTTCTCAAACAAATTCCTAAAATAGTGGCATATTGAGTCGGTGTAATATACCACTCTCACCTATACAGAATAAAGGATTGCCCTCGTATCGTATACCGCATGATCGTGTAGTCAGTAGCTATGTGATGAGGCATGTTAACTACATGACTGTTTAGCATCATATGCTCCCACTACGATCGTCTACCTCCAGCGTCTACGCGATCGGGCAACCAATGCTACGTGATAGAGTAATGATTTACCCCATCGTTTAGCATTAACTAAACGAAATGCAACCGATCAAATTTTTCTGGTAAATTTGAGAGAAGAAAGGTGTTCTTCATTTGGGTTGCTGCCATATTGGGGTTTTAGCATAAATGTGAATAGTGAGCTTGTTTTTGAACAATTTGTTGAAATGGTAGGAATGACACTTTTCAGTAAGAAATAGTATATAGACATCCTAAGGAAAATGCCCATCTTTGGCACTTAATTAATGAATTGCATGAGAATGAATTGATTTTAATTCATCAACTGCCTTTATTAAAGTACCAAAAAAATTGGATAAGATTTTGCCTATGCAGGTTTCAAACCTACAACCTTTGTATTATTAGCACAACACTCTAACCAACTAAGCTAATAGGCCATTTTTGAAACAACATTGACGTTGTCTGTAATAATACACAAAAGACATTAGTTTTTGGGTCGTTTTGTGAAATTTTCCAGGGACGAAGGTAAGCCCATTGAGGGTCAGAACGAAAGAGATGAAATTTTTAGAACGAAGGAGATGAAATTTTTCTTTTACTGGCATGCTTCTCGAGACACCAATATATATATATATATAATTTTTAAAACTAAAGCCCTAACTTATTCTCCCAATACAAATTTTTTTTTCCTTTTTCCTTTTCCAAACCCCTATGGGTGTGTGTGTATATATATATGATTTACTAGTTCTTGAAATTTGTTTAGTGGAGAATGATGATTCAGCATGGATAATTGAATTCGAAGTGC
>NC_052359.1:1312790-1316635 GCF_009727055.1 Benincasa hispida | reverse complement strand
TCAGCTCCCTTCAAACAAATTTCTAAAATAGTGGCATATTGAGTCGGTGTAATATACCACTCTCACCTATACAGATAAAAGGATTGCCCTCGTATCGTATACCGCATGATCGTGTAGTCAGTAGCTATGTGATGAGGCATGTTAACTACATGACTGTTTAGCATCATATGCTCCCACTACGATCGTCTACCTCCAGCGTCTACGCGATCGGGCAACCAATGCTACGTGATAGAGTAAATGATTTACCCCATCGTTTAGCATTAACTAAACGAAATGCAACCGATCAAATTTTTCTGGTAAATTTGAGAGAAGAAAGGTGTTCTTCATTTGGGTTGCTGCCATATTGGGGTTTTAGCATAAATGTGAATAGTGAGCTTGTTTTTGAACAATTTGTTGAAATGGTAGGAATGACACTTTTCAGTAAGAAATAGTATATAGACATCCTAAGGAAAATGCCCATCTTTGGCACTAATTAATGAATTGCATGAGAATGAATTGATTTTACATTAGAAAGGGAAAGTAGATAAATTGCCCCCCTAATAGTTGATTTGGGTCTTGAGTAATGAGACCTCGCCCTTTCATTGGCCCAAGAGGAGTTAGTTTATAGTTTGACTATAAATTGTTTGTTCATTAGAGGTCAATGACATTTAAGGAGTTAAATACAACCTAACGATCGCTTACCTTAGGCTACATGATACGACCAATATTTGGTCTTCTTCTTCATTGAGAACCGCATCTCCATGCTTCGAAACTTCATCATGAACGACTTGACTAAAATGAAAATTTGTTTCATTTTGTAAAAAGTTTGAAAATTCGTAATTGGTGTAAAAACGTAACGATCACCTAGTTTGAGAGCCTATATGATGGTTGCTCATCATCTAAATGATTGCACACCAGCACCTAAATGATCGCACACCCGTCCCTAAACAGTCGCTTATCTTTCCTAAACGATTGTATAGCGTGCCGCATTTCCCCCAAAACTTTAGGTGTCATAACAATATAAATTCCGAACTCATAATTGTACTAATTTAAACTCTAATTCTTTGTTTGTGTATCAATTTACACCTTCATTATGTTTTGATTGAAAAAACATGGTGTGAAACTTATAATTATATCAATTAAACTCTTGAACTTTCATAAATGAATCAATTTAGAGTCTTAGATAAAAATATTTTTGAAAAACATTCATGCACTCTCCCACTTGCTTGATCGTTGTATACGATCTCTCTTCCTCCTTCCCTCTACCAAATCCGAACAAAGCCCATCCTTTAGATTCTCACTCCAAGAATACTGAAGGCTCTGAGTAGTGGTGTCATCTCCGTTCCCTTCTGTTCGTGTGGAGACTGTTGGATCGATATGGCAACCCTAGAGGGGGGTGAATAGGGTTTAATTACATTTTTTTTTAAATTAACCCAATTAAACTAATTAATACACTTTTTATAAATAATAAGAAAAATTCAAATTATGCAATAAATAAGATGACAAAAAATATGATAATTTAATTCTATCAAATTTTAGCAAATAAATAAGAACAAACTAAAACATACAATAAATTGCTTAAATTAATTGCAAAAATAAAAAGGAAAGAGTTAGAGAAGAAGACATCGTAATTATAGTGGTTCGGTCAAACTTGACCTACTTCACTCCCCAAGCGCCTCTTGGGAATTTGAATAAAATCTTTCCGACTCTTTCCATGGATTAGAGCCCAACCGTTACACTACTGCTCGTTTTACGGGTTCAAGAGCAAACCTGATCATTTTCACGGTTTAGGATCAAACCGTTACAAATGTTGGAATTTTTGAAGAACACAATACAACTCTCACTAGAGTGGATTTACAAGTTTAAACACTCAACAAGTTTATCCTCACAATACGAACTACTAACATGGAAAATTGATTTAAAGGACTATGGTATCACTAGAAATGTTGAAGTTTAATTTGGTAGGTATAATTCCGATGTTTTTACGGGATTTGCGAGCCGGTGGAGTTTTACTATACCTGAAGGAAGTACTAATGGGACTTGACGTAACAACCTTTCTTGGTAGTTACTGGAGGACGATAGTTTCTTGGTTTAGTAAAAGCAAAATTCGGTTGCCGGCCTTCATCCAGGCTAGCCGAAGTGGAATACATCATTGCAGTGTGCTAGGTTGTTGTGGCTAAATGTCTGTTGGATGAAAACAAACACTCTTTGGTGAGGTTGTATGGATTAAAGTTTGATTTTATATTAATACGGTGTGGTGCGCTATAGTTTTTGTGTGATAGGGATCGACACTCAGAGTGCTAATTAATTTGACTAAAAATCCTTAGGTTAGATATTGAAAGCATCATATACATCACTGAGGGCATAAAAGCATATTGAGATGATATCCAGGATCATCACTTAAATTAATCTTATTGAAGGAGTCCATGTGCAAGGAATGGATATGTATTGACTGCTTGGAATTTATAGCCCGCCTACTCTAAATCCAATTAATAGCGGATATTTCTTTTACAACTTGTGAAAGAAGAAACTTTTGCAAAAAACATCACGGTTACTTGAGCACTCGAGTAGTTAAATATTGTTTTTCGTTTGTGGACGTCTTCTTGAATATTTAAATAATTTGTAAATACTATAGTTAAAATGACTACAGATCTTTTAGAAGGCAATTTTGAATAGGACGGGAAGTATGGAAAGTCATGTGTTTAAATATTCCTTTAAAGGCGGGAAGAAGTTGTGCTAATTTACCCTGTTCATATAAGTTTTTTCAAGGGGAAGATCATTTTAATGTAATGTTTAAATCATATTAATTTTTTCCTTAATTTATATTACTTACTTTTGTGATTGATTCCAAAGAAAAAATATGCTAATAAATTTGTTATGAATTTTTGATTGTATTAATTAGGGGGAGAATTTTTTTTTTTTCTTTTGTTTTAAGTGAAATTTCAAAGAATGATCTTTATGGTCATTTATGTTAATTTTATTTGTTGGCTATCATAAATTGGTTAAATAATAGGTTTTTCAAAAGTCTTTATTTTTTTTTCTTGGAATGGTATTGTTTCATCATAGAGCTCGGAAAAAGGGGGACGATTTATTGGCTTTTTTTGAAGATTCTTTCAATTTCTCAAAAAATTAAATTGGGATTTTGTTGTTTTTCTTATCTCATTAAAATTAAATTAATTAATTCAATTTTGATGATAACAAACTCAATTTTTTAATTACTGAAAATCTTAGTGTTTTAATATTCCATAGCGTAGAGTCGGAACAAGATTCCACACCTCTTGAATCACTCAAATACGGAGCTAAATGAAGAATGGATAACATGACCGAAAACAAGTCTATATGAAGAAAAATTACGTCGTGGTGGATGACGTGGCATAACCAGACCATTTCATGTAGACATGTGAGCAATATTGAGTTGAATGGTGGATCATTAAGAGATTAACATATGATGGACTTTTGTTTTTGATTATTTAAAATAAAAAAATGGAAATTAAAAAGAAATTTAAAAGGAAAATAAATTGTAATATTATTTTATGTTTGTGTCTAACGGCTAGTTTTTTACAGGTATTTTTTTTTATTTTTTGATTAATTTTAAAAAAAATATTTATATTATATTTTGTTTGTATTTAACAACTAGTTTAGTTTAAAATTTCCACCATTGATTTTTTTTTCCAAAATCCAATGGTCCAAATTAATCGTGGTTTCTAAAAAATTTTCCATCTCTATATAAACCATCTTCCTCTCCAAATTTTTAAACTAACAAATTTTACATTTCATAATCTTCAAAACTCAAAAGTTCCATTTGTTGCTCTCTCTAAGTTCCCAATTTTTTTTTCTTTTCATCTTATCTTGAGAGAGTGTTATTT
>NC_052359.1:1271455-1312765 GCF_009727055.1 Benincasa hispida | reverse complement strand
GTGTAAAAATAAAAGAAAAAAAATAAAAAAAAAAAAAAAACGTGGGTTGAGAGAAGAAGAAGAAGAAAATCTCCCAACCACGTACACAATACGTGGGTTGAGAGAGAATAAGGGAAGGAAATTATTTCCACATATACATTCAAACATACTAATATGCATTCATAATGCTAAATTATTGACATGCTCAAAAGAACAGTAAATAAGAGATCGAGAGATCATACTAGTTGAAGACTTCTTCTTCACAGCAAATCTCGCTTTTGCTAGACGATAAGCTATTGCTTAGTAAAACCTAATCGTCTACCTCGAACAGTCTCTGTTGGCTTTTTGGCCCTTAATCTCAAATTAATTAATTTTAATTAATTAATTAATCAATAATTGATGATAACAAAACTCAATTTTTAATTACTGAAAATCTTAGTGTTTTAATATGTCCATAGCGTAGAGATCGGAACAATGATTCCACACCTCTTGAATCACTCAAATCAGAGCTAAAATGAAGATGATATGACCGAAACAAGTCTATAGAGAAAATATCGTGGTGGATGACGTGGCATAACCAGACCATTTACATGTAGACATGTGGCAGCATATTGATTGAATGGTGGATCATTAAGAGATTAACATATGATGGACTTTTGCTTTTTGATTTATTTAAAATAAAAAAATTGAAATTAAAAAGAAAATTAAAAGGAAAATAAATTTAATATTATTTTATGTTTGTGTCTAACGGCTAGTTTTGATACATGGTATTTATTTTTTGATTAATTTTAAAAGAAAATGAATTTCAAAGAAAAGGAATTTAATATTATATTTTGTTTGTACTAACGACTAGTTTAGTTTAAAATTTCCACCATTGATTTTTTTTTCAAAATCCAATGGTCCAAATTAATTGGGGTTTCTAAAAATTTTCCATCTCTATATAAACCATCCTCCTCTCCAAATTTTTAAACTAACAAATTTTACATTTCATAATCCTTCAAAACTCAAAAGTTCCATTGTTGCTCCTCTAAGTTCCCAATTTTTTTTTTTTTCTTTTCGAAATACAACATACCTAGACAATAAGAAGAGTTCTATAATTGGGTTAATTCCTTAATTTTGACATCAGTGTTTCCTCCTTCATCTGCCTCATACCAAGTCCGAACAGAGCCAACCCTTTGAATTCTCACACCAAGAATACCAAGGTAGCCTTGTTGGTGGTGTCATATTCAACTCGACACTGTCGAGGTTCTGTGGAGGTCGTTCGTGCTGTTGATGAGGAGTTCGTGGCCGAGGCGATCATTGCGAATGAGCGCGAAGTGTTCCTGCTGTGTTCATTACTATGTTGTAGTCGTGTAGATCGAGCGTTCGAGGTTGCTGCCTGAGACAGCACTAGCACTTTGTTTTTACGATCCCGAAAGTTTTGTATACCTAGAACAAACTGAGCCTCTCCCAAATCTTTCATTTGGAATTGGATTGTTAGCCAGTTCTTAACTGCAGTCAGTAGATTTATTTGAATAAAATAAACCCATATCGATTGTTCCTCGGAGATAAAGGAGTATACACTTAATTCTATTCCAATGTCTTTTTGTAGGAGAAGAACTATATCTAGCTAATAAATTTACTGAAAATGCAATATCCGGTTTGGAACGATCCGCACAGGTCCTCTAGTTTTAGAGTTCCGCTAATTGGTATCAGAGCCAGGTTGTTTTGATTTTCCAAATTCAATTGCTACATTGAATTTCATTTACAGTCTTGTTGGGTTTTATGAATTCTGCAATGCGTTTAAATGTTATGTGTGTTTGTGGAGTTGATGATGGATGTTACGGGATGATTGCCTTTGTTTAAATCTTTCATTTACATAAGCTCACAACTCTCCATTCTCGATGCACCCAGGTAGTACCAAAATGTACCAAGATGTGAAGCGGTATTACTAGTGACCCAATATGAAAAGGGAGATAGCTGACTATGTCAACAAATGTTTAGTCTGTCAACAGGTGCCATGTAGATTTAAAATCCCACCATAGGAAGCATGTTACATGCATTGAAAGTATGTTATAAAATATTATAACATACAGTATGCATGTTAGGGTTTTTTTTATTTATTTATTTTTTTTAGATATAATTGTTATATTAAATATTGAATGCCTTTGATGTGTGTTATGAATATTTAGCATGTCTAAAAATTTTGTAAGTTGTTATAAAATTACGTTAGACGTTTAAAATTCATAACAAAGAAAAGCTACATGCTCACGTAAGTTAACCACTCATTTGGAGGAAATGATCAGAATACGAAAACGGGGAAAGAAAGGTTGAATGGCAAATTTTGAGCGTTGTGAGCCTCGAAGCCAAATGAATCTTCCCCATCTTTTGAATCCTTCAAGTTTGCTGGCACGAACCATCCAGGAAGTCAAAATTTTTGAAGTGATGGCAGTAATAGAAGATAAAGATGAAGAAAATCCTCTAGTCCACTTATGCTTGGAGAACTTTGAACTAATTACTTGGACTGTATTGGAGCTACCATCAATTGTTAATAATCAAGGATAGAACTATTAATACCTGGAATTGTTCTCCGTTATAACTCATGGACTAGAGCCGGAGAAATAACAGGTGGCGCCATTTCCTTCCTAAGATTCCTTCTATAGTATGTGATCCATGAGACTTGTTTGGTTGATAGAATAGATTCATTGGTACTGATGTCAATGATGGGTTCGGGTTCAGGCAAGACAGAAAAACTCGGACCCCAATTGGTTTCTTCACTCGTATTCTCCCCCTGAAGAGAACCATTGGGAAAGAATGGATGATTCGTTTGGCTTTGATCAGAACGTTAATGAACCTTGTGTTTACAAGAAGAACATCAGTAACTCAGTAGCTTTCCTGGTACTGTATGTAGATGATATCCTACTCATTGGAAATGATGTAAGGTTTCTTATTAACATTAAGAAGTGGCTAGCCACCCAGTTCAAAATTAAAGATTTGGGTGAGGGTAGTATGTTCTAGGGATCCAGATCATTTGCGATCGTAAGAACAAGAGGTTAGCCTTGTCTCAGGCATTATACATCGATCAAATGTTGATCAGGTACAAGATGAATGCGTTGATCATGTCAATGCTTTGTTCGCTCCTTGTAGATTTTGGCGTTCTCATATGCTTGCAGTCTCCACTCCCAGATCTTGAACAAGAGGGCCCATCCTCTTTCTGGCTTAAAAGGGATGGATTTAGTGATTAAGATCGTAAATCAATTGTTCATTAAAAGGACAGTGGTACTTAAGGAGAAAAGATGTAACTCAAGGGTAAAACGATAATTGACCTAGTTGAGGTTACGAACAACCTATGAAGGATCAACTTACTGATGACGGTTATATGAAATGGACACAAAATATATCTATAATGAGAGGAGTACAACTACAGGCTATAATGGGCAGTCCTGTTAGTTAACAAATGTTGATTAACTAGGTTAAAGACCGGTTAGTCTTAGATCGTTGGAGCCCATGATCTGTAAGTCCATCGGGTCGATTTATGAAAGGAGTGTAAACCTAGTAGATACTATTTTAGGATTTGGGGTTGTCCAACATATGTGCTAGTGACAAATCCTAAGAAATTGGAACCTCGTTCAAGATTATGCCAATTTGTTGCTTACCCTAAGGAAATGTGAGGTGGTCTATTCTTCAATCCACAAGAAAGCAAAGTGTTTGTATTGAAAAACACTACATTCTTAGATGAAAACCACATGAGAAATCATAAACCACGAAACAAATTAGTATTAAATGAAGCTACTGAAGAATCAACAAGAGTTGTTAATGATGATGCTAGTCCTTCATTAAGAGTTAATGAAGGGACTAGCACTTCAAGTCAGTCTCGTCCTTCTTAATCGCTGAGAGTTCCTCGACGCAGTGGGAGGGTTATAGCACAATCTGACAAGTCTATTTGAGTTTTGAGTCATTCGTGAAGAAGATCAGAGCAAGCGTTGTGGTTCTTCAAGGAAGGAGACGATCAAGTGTTAATCGCATCGTGCAGACGATGAGTATGCGATCGTTGTTGATAGCATCGGTTAGACGATGGGGTATGCGATTAAGGGTTGATCACATCGTATCAACGATCAGTTACGCGATTCATACCCGCTTCAAAATATTGGTGCAGCTTCCTTCCGCCTCCAAATTGTTGGTGCAACTTTGCTTTGCTTCAAGCCTGGTTCGCTGGCTCTGCCTCATATGCAAGATCAAGTTTGGTATGTCTAGCACCACCTTATATGTGAGATCAAGTCCGACCCTCTTGCCTCTTGCCTATGCGATCGCTTAGCTCCATTTTTTGTCTACAGACTCTACACGATCGTTTACTTTGGGCAAGCAATCATCTAGCAAAACTATGCGATCGTCCCGAGGGATTTGTAGCCCAAGGTAGAGCAAAAAGTTTGCAAATTGAATCGGTCCATTTATGGGTTAAAACAGACATCTCGATCTTCGAACATTAGGTTTGATACTGCGATCACATCTTATGACTTTGACCAAAACGTTGATGAGCCTTATGTCTGTGAACCCCGAATCCTAATTTCTTTACTTGAGTATGTTCCCTACTGAGACCAGTGAGGTGAGTAGGTTAATGTGGAAACTAGTGTGGAATGGTAGAGAAAAGGGTGAAAAATTAGAAGAAATGAAGAAATTTGGAAGTTTGACTTTTGGGGGAAAAATTTGGAAATTTGGGTAAGTATAGAATTTTGTGTGAGATGCGTTGGAAGGGACCAATGCATTGGAAGGGTGTGTTAATGCATTGGAAGGGTTGTTGGTGATGGCATGCGGCTGAAGGAAGAAAGATGGAGGTGATGCGTTGGAAGGCAAGCCCATGCGTCGAGCAGCCTCGGCCAGACGCCCCTGCCCAATGCGTCGAACAACCTCGACCAGACGCCCCTGCCCAATGCGTCGAGCAGCCTCGGCCAGCGCCCCTGCTATGCGGCCAAGCACACCCATGCGGTCGAGCAAGCGAGCGATAGCCAGCCTATGCAGCACGCCCATGCGTCGACTGGCCAGCCTATGCAGCATGCCCATGCGTCGGTGGCCAGCACCATGCGCCCATGCCAAGCAAGTCGTGCGATGCTACCTAGTGAGCCATGCGTCGAGGATGGGCGTCACCCTATGCGTTGTGATGGCTAGCTCTTGCGATGGCTAAGTTGGATTGCAATGGCTAAGTTGGATTGCGATGGTAGTGAATTGGCTTGCTATGCGTTGATTATAGGCTATACATTGAGTATGGACTATGCGTTGAACATCTAAGAGTTGGACGCATATAAAGGATGAGATCACCTAGAAAATGTCATCAAACCACGTGTCTTTTTAAGGAGAAAGCCTCAAGCCTTAAGAATTTGAGGTGGTTTCATCAGATTGGAAGCTCATGCGTTGGCTACATGGGAAAAGACACTTAGATTGCGCTGATAAAAAAGATGTGTTGGTAGTGTGAGGAGAAACACTTGGACATGAGCCAAGTAAGTGGTGTCGACTTTGGAGAAAGTTTGGATGCCTATAACTAGGGCCAGAAGCTTCATTTTCAGATCACAATTCAAAATACAATAAAAAGAGTGGGAGAGTTGAGCAAACCTTACATTGAAGCCAAATCCATGCGTTGGTCATAGAATTTCAAAGAGGACGCATCGGAAAGTGAAGTCTGGAAAGCATTATCAACTTAGGACGAAAATTTCTCTCAATTTACTCGTACATTTGGAGTGATTCCAAAGCCACCTGAAAGCTCTAGAAGTCTAGTTTTCAGGGTAGGGCTGCCGAAGAAAAATCTCGAAGGGATCGGGCTGGAAACTGGAAAGAAGAAAAAAGGTTCAGGTTGTCGAATAAGCTTGGGCCAGTCTTGGAGATTTTGAGATTCCGGCCAAACCACAAGGATTTCTAAGCTCGAATTCAATTTTGAATATGTTTGTAGAAGAAAGCATCGCAAAATAAGGTCTAGAAATATGAGTAATCTGAGCTGTAAATTGAATCTGAATTCTAGGGGTGAAAAAGGAAGCCCGAGGTAGAAAAGGAACTACTAGAGTGAAAAGTTTCTAAGCGATCGAGGTGAGTGACTAAAAAATTTTGACTAAAATATTTGAATTATAATGTTTTATAGAAATCATGTTTTAAAGAATATTATTCTCATGCCAGCTAGTTTTGCAAAGTGATTTCCAAGCAACCATGAGTTATATTTTAAACGCATGCATGTGTGAGAAGTTTGTTGAAAAGCTATTTATATGTGTTAAATATACCCAACATGCATTAGTGTCTTTAAAGACAAGTTTTTATATGTGTTATACTTTACATGCTTTAAAGAGAAAGTCATTTATGATTAGTTTTACTTAAAACGTGATACCGAAGGACATTTGAGAATGTATCCGCCCAACTAAATACTGAAGGACATTTGAGAAGGTATTTATTGGTACTGAAGGACGTTTGTGAAGGTATCAAACCAACCGGATACTGAAGTACGTTTGAAAAGGTATCTTAATAGCTCGATACTGAAGGACATTTGAGAAAGTATCTGAGCAAAAGTACCTAAGGTATGATGGTACTTAGTATGGCCACGTGCACGTAGGTAGTTAGAGTTAGAGATTGAGCAAAAGGGTTCTCTCTTGACTAGCAGTTGGTGTTGGGATTGTTTTTACCCACAGATGATTAAAACATCTTTATATGCTTTATGCTTGGAAAATGTTTATACTATAGTACAAGGTACTGTAGAAGCTTATGTTTCAGTTAAACTCTTTATTGAGATTTTTGCATGAGAATCAATTATCTTTTTTAAGTCACTCACTGGGTTAGCAAGCTCACCCCGTTTTCAAATGTTTTCCTTCCCCCCTCCCCCAGGTAGCGGTCAAATCCTCAGAATATAAGCTCTGCATCTGCTCTGCCACTAAAAAGGATAAAGATATTGTAACCCGGCTGTTAGGTGGTTATTGTAAATATTGTACATAAGTTATAGTTGTTCATATAGGGACTAGGGTTTTGGGCTTTGGGACTTATGAATCTAATGTTGTAATGACTCTAAACATGTTATGCTTCTGAATTAATAAATGTTTGGCATAAAGACATTCCGCTGTATATGAGTTATATATATTGGTATCAGAGTTATTCCACAACAATTATTAGGCAGTAAGTGTCAACAAAAAGGTTGATAACTGTTGCAATCACGCCCTTTCCTAGGCTAAGAGGGTGGTCTAAGTGTGTTTCTTTCTTTATTACAAAATACGGTTGTCTCGAATTTAGCCTTTCAAAGTAGTTGCTTTAGAAAATAAATTTCAATGGTTCCATAGTTTAGAAAATAATATTCAATGATAAAAATATGATACAAATGGAATAAGAGGTGATTGTGATTTGATATTAGATAGACAATGGTAAAGTTGAAAGTATTTACATCCAAGAGCCATTTTAATTGTGGAAATAGTATATAACCACATTTACCATTTCTTAAAGTCTACTTGGACATTTTCACCTATGTTTTTTTTAACACCATTTTATTACCAAGATTAGGAGTTTCATATTAGCCTCATTTTAATTTTGAAATTACGTGCATTGTACGCGTTTTACAAATTTAAAAATATAATTTCAATAAAAAAAATTAAAATGCGACTTTATTAAATATGATGCATAAATATGAATTTATAACTATTACAAAGTTGATAATACATAATTTTAGACTTTTTATATATGCATATGTCATCACTCTTCAAATGTATCTTGAGATAATCATCTATACTATCTAAAATGGGATATGGGGGAGAAACATTCGTTTTTCCCTTTTGCCCTTTTAGATGATGGTTATAAAGTTATCTTGGGTAATTTAACAATTAAATCTTATTTTAAATATTTTATTTTATCATTTGATTTCAATTTTGGGTTTTATTTGATTTAATTTAAGAATTAAAAATTTTTAAAAATCCAATCAAGTTAAGATTTGAAATCTAAATTTGTTGTATAAATAGCTAAATTAAACCTTCCTTTGTAGATTTAGTTTCAAAGTTGGGTTTTATTTGGTCTTTTTTTTAATCAAATTTGGGTTTTTACATTTTTTCTAAATTTAATGGAAGAAATCATGTTATATAAAAATTAAAAAAATTTTAAAAACAAATCTAAATTTGTTCTATAAATAGCTAAATGAATTCTTCACGTGGATTTGGTTTCAAATTTTGGTTTTATTTGATCTTTTTTATAAAAAAATCTAGCAAATTTGGGTTTTCACGTTTTGTTTCTAAATTTAAAAGAAAAAAAATTAGGTTATCTAAAAATTAAAAATAAAAATCAAATCAAATCAAATTAAGATTTCAAGTCTAAATTTGTTCTATAAATAACTAAATAAGCATTCTATTTGCATCAAGTATGCAACATGTATCTTTTCTTTATTTTCTTCTTCTTTACATTTTGGTTTTGATTTTAATTTTGTTAATTTGTTCTCCTTGATAGGTCACCGTAAGTCATTAATAGTCCATAATAAGGTGGCATATAGTTGAAAAAACTCATCAGTACCAATTGTCCATAACTCTTTCAACTCTTCAATCAACGACCGCAAGTAAACACCAATTTCCTTTCCAGGAGATTTTGGACCAGGTATGAGCAAAGACATGATGAAGTTTATTTCCTTCATGCATTTTCAAGGGAGCAAGTTATAATGGATTATCACCACAGGTCACATACTATAAGAAGTACTCGTATTTCCAAAAGGATTGAACCCATCTGAAGCTAATCCCAAACGAACATTTTGGGGATTTAAAGGGAAATGAGAAAATTCACGATCAAAATGTTTCCACCCGCATCAGTTGGATGCCCCAATACATCCTCCGTTTCAACTTACTTATCTTTATGTCATCTCACGTCAAAAGTACCTTCTTTTGATGTAAACAATCGTTATGATGCAATATCTTATGTGGTATTTTTTTTACCCTTGCTATCATTAACTTTGTACCGAGATTCACCATAAATGGGGCATTATTGCAAATCTGCAAATTCTTTCTAATACAATACACAATCACTCATAACCTATGTCTAAATCATGCAATTTTCGCTTAGCTTCATAAAAGGAAGTAGATATAGCGGTGCCAGTTGGAAATGCTGCTTTTAATAATTCCAACCATATGTCAAACGATTTGTTACTCTAGCCGTTGAGAACTTTAATATTCATCAACTTCACTAAAAAGTTCAAGGACGAAAATTGCGAACAACCAGGGTATAGTTCATTATGTCTTCGGTCATTAAATCCTCGAATAAATTTGTGGTATCTCTTTCTTGACCATTAGAGGACATTTCATTCTCAATCCCTTCTTCATTTGCATCTTCGTTTTCAATTGGAACTTGTAGATCGTTTATAAAATTTAACATCTCATTTTCTTCGACAACATTACCCTCTATATATCTACTTCAACCTCTCCATGATATATCCATTCACAGTATGAGGAGGATATTCCATATATTAATAGATGTCGTTCCACGATATCTAATTTTTCCCAAATTGAATTCATACAATTCTTGCATGGACATCTTATTTGTTCGGAATCATTAACATGAAACTTCGCCATATCCAAAAACTGGGATACTCCTCTCTATACTCCATTGATAACTTATTCCTTTGATACTCCTCTCTATACTCCATTGATAACTTATTCCTTTGTTTTTCATTTTTCTGACCAACTTATAATTCAAAACAATAATCTGTATTAGAGGACAAAGTACAAAGTCTTTATTAAGCATGAATTTTGATTAATTTAATAAATAATTCCAAGTTTGTTTGGAGAATTTAAAATTTTAAATAATCTCTAATAGGTGATTTGACTTGTGTATACACAACATCCGTGGAGTATAATTTGTATTAAAAAAATAATGAGCATTTAGGAATGTGATTGTATATTTTCATTTTTCAAAAGCATATTTCTTCCATATTTCTTACCATGATTTACATCTTTCTTAAGTACAATTGTTATTAAACGGGACTTAACCTTTTCAATTTTGAATTTTTGTGATGTACTAGTTGTAAAGGACTAAAGACTAAACTAAGCCCAAAATTAAGTAATAAGTAAAAGGAGCCCTTTTTTTTTGCCCCTAATGTTATTGATTTGGTTTGAAAACCAAAGTGTTTTTAGGGGTATAGAGTTGAATTTTTCTTTGTTAAATTAGTTGAATTAACAGAGATGAACACTATGTGATGTATCGTTTTGCCTATACACGTGTCGAACATCTCACAAACTAAATAATATACGTCAGTTACTCCTCTCGTTATCAGTTTGAATATCCACCTCTTCATGTTTATCCTTTAAGAAGAATCCCTTTAAACTCTCTTAACAAATGAACAAACTATTGTCATATCCTATAAGAAAGAATAAAAAAGTCTTTCACAAGTACTGCCTTGAATAGTTGATCAAGTTAGCCAGACTGAATTGCTTTATATAATTATTAGAACTCAAGAAAATTTTAGGCTTCAGAAAGAAAACTCAAGAAAATCATCAACTTCTAAAACCAATTTCCTATCCATGCTCATCATTAGAGACCATGAGAAAACTTTTAAGAAGAGTGATAATTAATGTTCATAGAATTTTCAATAGAAGTTTTAGTCATATACACAAACATCATGGTAAATTTGAAATATATTTTTAATTAGTTTTAATCAAAAAAGTCACTAAATCCCTAATCTTAAGAATTAAAAGGAAAAAAAAATTCAATCCACCAAATTGCAGAAATTGTAACATCCACAATCTACAATTCACAATAACATCTCAATCCACCAAATTGCAAAAATTGTAATGTAATGAAATGGGTCAATCTCAATTAGGGCAATAAGAAAGGAAAAAAATCCTATGCTAGAAACATTAGATTTAATTTAAATAAAAACAAGAGAGATAGATGCTTAATGACAATAAATCAAAGCAAGAGTAATCAGATTTCAAAGTGATGGGAAATGAAACAATGACTTGAATTCGCAAAATAAGAGAAAGGAAATAAAAGGGATGTGGGCGAACCTATTGAAAGCTTGTGAAGGACACCGGAGCGGTGAACAGATCAGAGCGAATGGCGAATGGCGATCTAAATCGAACAACAAACGGAGATTTGAACTGAAAGTCGATCGAAAGGACATCGGAAGGCGAACGAAGATCTGAATCGAAGCAAATGACGAACAGCGATAAAAAAGACACTGAAGATCTGAACCAAACGGCGAACGGCAAAGGAAGCGGGAGCTTGCAAAGGCACGTGAACGGCGGACGGCACGCAAACGGCACACGAGCGGATCAAGAGGGAGTGTCATTGGCTAGGGTTTGTTTTTCATATTGGGGTTAATGGGGGAAGAAGAGAGGTTTCCTGATCTGGGTATATACCAGATCTGATCTCCTGACGGCTATCGACAGTCGTCGGGAGATAAGACTTATCTCTCGACGGTCCCTTACCGCGTCGGGAGATAGGTCCTATCTCCCGATGGTCCCTTACGTCGTTAGGAGAGACCCTATCTCCCGACGACCAAACTCTTGACGACGAATTTACGTGTCGGGGGAGCTTCTTTTTTCTTGTAATGTGAAAAGGTTAAGGATTTGAGAGGAAATAGGTTATGATTATCAAATAATCTCATAAAAGTCCACTTGGCTAAGAGAGCTAATATTCATAAAACTCTTCTTTTTATAGGTTATATCATGCAAAACATGCAACTTTGAGTTTGGTGAGAATTTGACATTAAAATATCCATTAACACAAGGTGGGATTAGTGGGGCAAGTGTCTTCAATTGAAAACAACACTTAGCAATGCAAATGTTGGAATTTTTCACTCAAAATTATTGGATCTTTCCACTAACTTGGTCAAAGGTCAAAGTTTAACTTTCAAAGTCCAAAGTCAAATTTTTTTTACTTTGACTTTCATAGTCAAAAGTCAATATTTTGACCATTGCATTTTTTATCTAGTCAACAGTGTTGACTTTTGATGCAATTTTAACTAATACCATTTAATTTCAAAATTAATTTTAATAATTAATTTTAAAATTAAATTAATACTAAATAATTAATTAAAAATTTTAATTAATTTAATTTAATATTAAATCCAACACTACTCCCAATCAATATGAATCCCTATTTATAATCTTGATATTTAAATTTTATTTAAATATCTTCTATTTTCTCTCTTTTATGTTTAATTCATAATTTAAACATTAGGTTAAAGATATCGTATATATTTAACGCTTTGCTCCAAAAACCAAATTCGAACACTTCAAATTCGTTCGTCACATTGTTCTAAGGTTTAGTACGATATGAACTAATAGGGGGGCCTCATTGACCTATAAATCATGGGCTCCAATGATTCGAGATTAACCAGCTAAACTCTTTAACCCATTTAACCAACATTCGTTAATTATTGGGTCACTCCATTAAAACCTAATAGTTGTATTCCCCTCATTGTAGATATATTTCTTTCCACTCGATATAACCATAATTAGTAAGTCAACCCTTCACAGGTTGTTCGTAATAACGGTTGGGTAAAAAGCTATTTTACCCCCAAGATTATATCTTGCTCCTTAAGTCCCACTGATCCTCTAATGAATAATTGGTTTGTGATTGGATCACTAAACTGAGTCCCTCTCGGGCCAATGAGAGGGTGAGCCCCTTTGTTTAAGACCCAGAGTCAACACTTAAGGGAACAACCTCTCTACTATCCTTAAAAGTGGGTAAGAGTGAATTCCATCTTGTACCCTATGTCTCCAACTATCTATCTAGTCTTACTCTTGAAATGGGAGGCTTATTGAGTCAATCCTCACCCATGCAAATCTAAGGATAATCCTGAATAAACAGGAGTTCATAGTTAGGTCAGGATTAAGGTCAAGTTATCTAGGTCATCGCTTTGAAATAGTCAATCTTAAACAATAAATAATGTTATAAAGTAACAGTGATTTATTTCTTGGTCCAGTCTTATACAATCTCTTTGAACATGAAACCTCCAATTGCATGTCTCCACATGAACGATTCAGGATCACACTATTTGTACTAAATACAAAGTGGGTCGTATCCGATAGTGTCCCCAGAATAAGGTACCCAACCTTATCCATATACTATAGACCGTTTAGATTATTTACTCGAACTTGATCCACTTTTATATCACTACCTAAAGTCCAAGTATTCATGTAATAGCCATGAATCTTAGTATATTGGATTTAGGTTCTTTCTAAAACGAAATGGGAATTCATACATTCAATAACAACTTTATTGAAAAAGCCTCAATAACATTTTTTATTGATAACAGAATAAGTTTATTGTTTACAAACCACGAGTTTTAGGACATAAAACCCAACAAGTTGATCAATATGGGGAAGACCTCAGAAAGGTCTACCTTATTATATCTCGATAAACATGGGGATGACCCTAAAAAGGTCTAACAATCCCTATTTGATCAATGGTGACGTAAATTTGGCACACAATTATGCGCGATGCATGTCTTAGGTTATGCGTTTGTTCTCATGTGTCGGTGGTAATACGTTGGAATAGAATGTATGCGTTAAATCTCTTATGCAATGACCATGCGTTCCTGTCACAAGGTTTCTTGCACTCTCACCAAGTATAACGAGAACGCAAGTTTCTCGGGTGATCCAAGGTCGAACTCAGGGACTTGTAGCTAAATGGTATGCGGAGATATGTATGTGATGAAGAAATAAAAGAATTTGAGGTTGAAGAGCTAAGCACTACTTCTACTCCTAACTAACAGATTAAGCGGTGGAAGTATGACTGAGAGGTAGAGACGCGGAAACTGTTAACGCGTAGTAAAATGCATGGAAAAATAGATGAAAAAATGAGGATGTCTTCACTGTAACACTAAGCGTGACCGCAAGGGTAACCCCAGCCAACGCAAGCCATGCGATCATGCTATACACACTCGACGTAGACGCATGCGATGTATATGCGATAGTGTCGAGAAGCTATTTCTAAGCCTCCATATGCCCGCTCACATGCTCTCACACATAAGGGAGATGACCGCATACCACCATATCCTACATAAAGGGTGCATACGTTGTGTAGTAGCAAACGAAGCTTATTCTTAAGTTCCCCATTCTTGCTTATGCGATCCAATCCGCTCTCCTGGGACTTAGATTTGGTTTTTAGACTACTCTCCCAAGTATGCCTAAATGATGAATGATGCGCTCATAAGACAAGGAAATCGCATAAACCTGACTGACGTAAGATTATTCCTATCTCTAGTGAACACTTACTTACATTGCTTAATGTGACCAACTACTTACCCTCCCGGGCAGTTGGTTGTTGCTGATTTTACTCATAGACAAGCATTGCGTCCGCTTATAGACAAGTGTTGCTACAGCTTCACATTAAACAAATAAGGTTTTCTCACAACACTCATGCAACGCACACCTCCCGATGGTTTGCTATATGCTTCATATCCCGATGCCACATGATTAAATATGCGATACTCCAGCAATCTCACTTAGTGATGCAAGGAAAGTAAAGGATACTAAGTAAATGAAAATGGAGATGGAATTGAAGGAAAATATAGAAATGCATTGATCACAAAATGTATTAATTCCTTAAGCCAAAATATAATACAATACAAGGAAAGAAGAGAAATGGAAGGCCAGCTGGAAACAATGTAGCCAGCTGGAAACAATGTCTTGCTTCCAGCAGATGTGTGTCAAGGCTACCAGTGGTGCCATGGATGGGTGGTAGAGTAGACTCTCTCGAGCTTTAACTCTGGCGAAGGCTTCGGTCGTCACTCGGAATGATTGAAGGGGATGAAAAACTCTTAAGCTATCTTCTCACGCTTTGGTCTAAATCACAAGGATCAGCCCTAAGGTAGAGAACCTTAGGCGGAAAACCTTAGATCATTTGAAATTGTGCTCAACGACTTCAATTTATAGAGCTTGATCACCGACAGCATTTATGGACCTGCTCTGAATCTGACACTCGCGGCGCAATGGTCCTTTTCTAAATCTCTGCTACTAACGACGTGGTAGGTGAAATGTCAACATCACCTTTTGATACTTCTGAGATATTCATTCATGTTTGCATTCCACCAACCTTGCGATCGCCCTTCTGTTATGGTTATTCTCTGTAGTCGCAACTTCTGTGTGACCACATTCGCTTGATGGCCGCAACTTCTATGTGATGGACGCATACGGTTACTGGCCGCAACATCCATGCATCAAATGTATGCATTCGCCTCCGCGATGGAGAGATCCTCGTATGCGGTCGTCTTTGCGATAGCATGGCTTCCGTGCATGCGATCGCTTTCTGCGGTTGCTACAAAATAAACAATTGAACGCATAATAATGCATAATAGTGGGTTCGTCGAGATTCTTAATGTCGATCAACGCAAACTTGTTTTCTCATGAATTCCTAACATAATTGCCACATATTCTACTTAACAGTCCTCATAATTCTAAATAAAAGGCCTATAATGACGTCCATTTCTACCCATCATCAATCAACATAGGGATGACCCCAGAAAGATCTAATAATCTCCATTTGATCAACATAGGGATGATCCCAAAAAGGTCTGCCCTATCATATCTCGGTCAACATGGGTATAACCCCGGAAAGGTCTAACAATCCCCATTTGATCCATATATGGATGACCCCGAAAAGGTCTACCTCATTATATCTCCACTTCTGATTAACATGGGGATGACCTTGGAAAGGTCTAACAACCCTCATTTGATCAACATAAGGATGACCTCGGAAAGGTCTGCCCTATTTTATCTCGATCAACATGGGGATAACCCCAGAAAGGTCTAACAATCTCTATTTGATCAACAAAGGGATGACCCTGGAAAGGTCTGCCCTATCATATCTCGGTCAACATGGGATGATCCCAGAAAAGTCTAACCTCATTTTATCCACATAGGGATGACTCTGGAAAGATCTACCCTATTATATCGTTGTTTCTCAATCAACATGGAGATGACCCCGGAAAGGTCTAACAACCCTCATTTGTTCAACATGGGGATAGCCCCGGAAAGGTCTATCCTATTATATCGCCACCTCTTGATCAACATAGAGATGACCCCAGAAAGGTCTAGCAACCCTATTTGATCAACATAGGGATGACCCTGGAAAGGTCCAAACAACACTATTACATCACTTCTTGATCAACATAGGGATGACCCCAAAAAGGTCTAACAATCCTATTTGATCAACATAGGAATAACCCCGAAAATGTCTAAAAAACCTATTACATCGTCACTTCTTAATCAATATAGGGATGACCTCAGAAAGGTCTAACAATCCTATTTGATCAACATAGGGATGACCCCAAAAAGGTCTAAACAACCCTATTACATCACTTCTTGATCAACATAGGGATGACCCTAAAAATGTCTAGGGATGACCCCGAAAAGGTCTAAACAACCCTATTACATCGTCACTTCTTAATCAATATAAGGATGACCTCATAAAGGTCTAACAACCCTATTTGATCAACATAAGGATGACCCCAAAAAGGTCTAAATAACCCTATTACATCACTTCTTGATCAACATAGGGATGACCCCAAAAAGGTCTAACAATCCTATTTGATCAACATAGGGATGACCCCGAAAAGATCTAAACAACCCTATTACATCGTCACTTCTTAATCAATATAGGGATGACCTCAGAAAGGTCTAACAACCCTATTTGATCAACATAGTGATGACCCCAGAAAGGTCTAAACAACCTTATTACATCACTTCTTGATCAACATAGGGATGAACCCAGAAAGGTATAATAATCCCTATTTGATCAAGATAGGGATGACCTCGGAAAGGTCTAAAAAACTATATTACATCATTTCTTAATCCGAATTTGAAGATAAGGCAAATATACTATCAAGTTTTGAAGATGAGATGGATATGCCATCAAGCTTTGAAGATGGGGAGAATATGCCATCAAGCTTTTGAGTGGAGTCGGGTGTACCAGATCGCATATAAGGCAAAGCCAGATGGACTAGAGTTCTTCTCACGTATGAGGCAAAGCCAAGCGGACCAAACTTTATTTCGCATATGAGGCAGAGCCATACCAACATTTTTTTAGAGGGAACGAAGCTACACCCATATTTTGGGGAGGGAAGAAAGCTACACAACATTTTGGAGAAGGAACGAAACCTCACCAACATTTTTTGGGGAGGAAGCAAAGTTGCACCAAAAATTTGGAGAAGGAAGAAAGTTGAACCAATATTTTGAAGAATGAGCGAAGCATCCAAACCTGACTTTGAAGAGGAAATGGTGAAACCTCCAAACTTGAAGATGGAAGAGCATCAACGAAGCCTCTGAAGTTATAGATGGAGGAGCATCGATGAAACCTCTAAACTTGAAGATGGAGGAGCATCGATGAAACCTTTAAACTTGAAAATGGAGGAACATCGATGGAGCCTTTGAACTTGAATATGGAGAAACATCGACTAACATTCGCACTTGAGCTTGACAAAGCATCGACAAATCCTCCGCAGTTGAGTTTGACAAAGCATCAGTGAATCCTTCACATTTGAGTTTTGACAAAGCATCGATGAATCTTCGACATCTGAGCTTACGAAGTATTGACAAATCCTCTGCACTTGAGCTTGAAGTATCAACGAATCCTCCGTACTTGAGTTTGATGAAGCATCAGTAAATCCTCTATATTTTAGTTTGATGAAGCATCGAGGAATCTTCCGCATTAAGCTTGAATTTGCGACTTCAAGCATGAAGATGACATTGCAAAACCTCCAAACTTGAGCATGAAGATAGAGCATCAATGAAATATCTGAACTTGAAGATGGAAGAGCATCGACGAAGCCTCTAAACTTGAAGATGGAGAAGCATTGATGGAGCCTCTAAACTTAAAGATGGGGGAGCATCAACAAAGTCTTTGAATTGAAGATGGAGGAGTATCGAAAAGCCTCTGAACTTGAAGATAGAGAAGCACCGACGAAGCCTCTAAACTTGAAGATGAAGAAGCATCAATAAAGCCTCTAAACTTGAAGATGGAGGGTCATCGATGAAGCCTCTGAACTTGAATATGGAGAAAAATCGACAAAACCTCTAAACTTTAAGATGGGGAAGCATTGACGAAGTGTCCGAGCTTGAAGATTGAGGGGCACCGGCAAAGCCTCTGAGCTTTAAATTTGATGAAGCATTGACAAATCCTTCAAACTTGACTTTTAAGAAGCATCGGTAAAGCCTCCGAACCAAAATTTAAAGAAGCATCGGCAAAACTTTTGAACTTGGTTTTGAAGAACATCTACAACTGAAGATAAAGAGTCGAACTATAGATGAGTGATGCTTCAAACTTGAAATAAGCAACGCCCAACATTACTTCTTTGTTTAAGTGAGCGAAAAGATGATTGAATTTTCTAGCATAACCTTATTGTACACATCCAATATGTGTAGTATCATGTAGACAACATGCATCTTCAATTTGTTGTGTTACCCCTAGTAGGGATGAACATCTTCAATTTGATGTATTACCCTCAATAGGGATGAACATCTTCAATATGTTGTGATGCTTTCAATAGAGATGAACATCTTCCATTTGTTGTGTTGCTACTCAGTAGAGATGAAAAACATCATTTATTTTTTGTATCGTCACATATAGGGTGATTGTGCCACTTCTTGATGGATTGAACTTAAATTTCTTTAAGTTGCCTACGTACCATTAAAGAAAGGGATCAAGTTATGAAGTTGAGGAGGGATATATATATATATATATATATATATATATATACCTTGTTTTCTTTTTGTCTGGACTGAATTTAAAGTTTCCTTCAAGTTACCTACGTACCCTTTACAATGACAAGGATAAAGTCACAACGTAGTTCAATTTTTTTTTAACTATTCACCTTTTAATCTCATGCGGGCTAGAAGCAACATGCTCTTTAGGCTATTGCAATGAGGAGCTTCTACATTTAAATTTCAGAAGCTCTTATTTCATCATGGCTTTGATCATCCTCTTCATTTGAAGGATTCGTCAATATGATAAGTTTGGCTTTACCATCAAGGAACCTTCTACACTTATATCAACAAATAACTTCCTCTTCATGCACGAAGAGACATGACTGTGAATCTTCTCATCGTTGTTTTCTTCACAAAATGGTCTTGCCTTCAAGGTTTTCATCTTCCTTTTATGTTGATCGCGTGGCATCTTGAAATAATCAAAAGCAAATGTTTAAGGTCGATCTTTCTTTAATGTGGAGATACTTAACCTTTAGAAGGCGAATGTTCGAGTGAAGGTAGACATTGGACATTAGTTTCCTTCTTCTATCGTGGCCATACTCAATATTTGGAAGACCGAAGATCGAATATATGAAAACTTGATACAATCGAAGATAGAAATTCTTCGCTTTATTTTTCTTGAATCGTCAACTTCTTCAGTAGTTATATGATTGTTTTTTACTTCCGTTATGCTAATAGTGTGACATGCAATAACTTCTGATACTTTCTCTGGACGATTATCGAGGAAGTTCCTTAAGAAGAATTCTGTCGAAGTCACAGTTGAAGTTGAGGTCTTCGTCTTCTTCCTTACCAGGATTAGGCTTCCATGCCTTTTTTTTTTTTTTTTTGCCTTTTTTTTTATGAGTCTTGTTCCTTCTTTTATAGCTTTGATAGGAGCGCAATTCTTTTTGGGTGGAATTTGGTTTTCTTCTCTTTCGATGAGTCACGAGGATCCACCATTTGTCGTTATCTTCAACAGGCTCATCTTTCTTCTGGGAGTCTATCATTTGAATCTCTTGTTGGAACCGAACAATTATAGACTCAAAGGTTCCAAACTTGATCATGCTTTCTCTATGATTATAAGACGCAGATGATGTTGGAATACTTGAAGTCGTCATTACTGTAGCGTAATTTGTTTGAGCTACTTCATTCAAATCTAGCTCAATCTTCTTTTCATGAATTAGCTCCTTCAACATGAAGCACTTTTCCATTAGGTGGCTAACAACCCGATGATACTTGCAGTAGTTAGGATCATCTACTTTTTCTGCTTGTTCTGGTCGCTTGCATTCCGGCAGCTGAATAAGTTTCTTCTCTAGCAGTTGCTCCAACTTGTTTGCAACATCAGAGTCAGGAAATGGATAAAGCTTCTTCTGTCTTTTTTTAAGAGTTGGGTGATGCTTCTCACCCTCATTATGGTTTCTTTCAAATTTTATTTGTTTTCCTTTAGAGGAAAATTTCATTGGGGTTGCATGAATGACCATAAATTCTTTAGTGGCACTATCCACGATCTTTTCAGTGCCCTAGGTTTCATTCTCGTGCTTTCTCCCTTCAGGGGCTAGAAAATCTTTAGTTCTCTTGTTGGCGATGCTCAGCTCCATGTCATGAGCGCGTGTACCCAACTCATCAAACGTACGAGGTTTTATCCCTTGTAGGATATAAAGAAGCTCCCAGTGCAGGGTGTACATCTCCACTGCAAAAAACTCTGTGAGCTTATCTTTGCAATCCAAATTTGGAGCTCTCCATCATTTGATGTAGCCGATGACCAGCTCTTCCTTTTGTTGCTTGGTACTTGTCAGCTCCATCATGTTGACGATATGCCTAGTGTCATAAAAACGGTTGAGGAAGTCTCTTTCCATCTGTTCCTAACTGTCAATCGCTTCCGACTCTAGATTAGTATACTAATCGAAAGTATTTCCTTTCAAGGTACGAATGAACTGCTTGACTAACAGGTCTCCTTTGGTTCCTACATTTTCACAGGTTTTGATGAATTGAGCAATATATATTGGGATTGGTGTCCTAATTCTCCTGGTAGTCTCGTAGTTTGTAAACACTTTGTAAACATATTGTTATTAATAAAATAAGTATTATTTTTTAAGCATTTACTCAATCTAATAAACTAAGATCCGAGATTATTTTATGTAACTTAAGTATGTATATGGAGACATACAAGTGGATCATGCCTTAAGTAATAACCTAAATGGTCTGTAGTATAAGGATAAAGGAAGGATACCTTATCCTGGTGACACTATGGATACGGCCCACTTTGTAGATGTTACAAGTGTTGTAAAATGCTACAAATGGTCTGATCCTGACCATTCATGTGGAGACATGCGAACAGGGGTATCCTATACAAAGAGTTTGTATAAGACCAAACTACAAAATGATTAGTCTCTTTATATAACGCCATTGATAATTGAGACTTACATTTCACTAGGATGACCATAGGCGACATGACCTTAATCCTAAGTGAGTTAGAAACTCCTGCTCATGAGGGCGGTCCTTTGATTTGTATGGGTGAAAGTGGCCAGATTGCCAACTCAAGAAGCCTACCATTTTGGGGATTCATCTGATTAGGGAGCTGGGAACTCAGCTACACAAGACGAAATTCACTCATTCTCCGAAGTAGGGGTAAGTAGATAAATTGCTCCCTTAAGGGCTAATTCCAGGTCATGAACATAATGGTCACACCCTTTCTTGGGAAGAGATGACTCAGTCATAGTAGAACTATGACGTATTGTTCATTAGAGGAATCAGTGGTACTTAAGGAGTTAGATGTAACTATAGGGGCAAAACGGTAAATTGGTCCAACTATACTTACGAGCGATTTGTGAAGGGTCATCGCACTGTTGATTGGTTATATCCAATGGACACAAAAATATATCTGTAGTGCGAAGACTGCAACTATCGGTCTTTAGTAGAGCAACCAACAGTTAATGGATGGTGGATCTCGTGATTAAAGAGTTTAGTCAGTTATTCACGTACCATTGGAGCTTCAAGCTACAGGTTCATAAGATCTCCTTGGTAGCTCAATGGATTCAAGTTGAGAATAAGACTTTGGGTTAGTTTGAAGTGTTCAAAGTAATAAGAGAAAATTTGATTATATGTGATATAACTAAATTAATTCAATTATATGTGATATAATTGATATGATATATTAGATACATTAAATGGAGGAATTAATATAAATATGATTTATATTAAATATCATAACATAGAAAAATAACTGTGGTTTATATGTTTCATATGATGAAATATTAAAACTATATGTTATAGATATAATATGATAAGTTGGTTATCATATTTATTTATAATACATTAGTTATATGATAATGATCCTTTTTCTTTAAAAATCGAATTGAGTGG
Source organism: Benincasa hispida (assembly GCF_009727055.1). Taxonomy (NCBI): domain Eukaryota; kingdom Viridiplantae; phylum Streptophyta; class Magnoliopsida; order Cucurbitales; family Cucurbitaceae; genus Benincasa; species Benincasa hispida. Next base: position 1,290,767 of record NC_052359.1, on the reverse strand, counting down.
GAGGTTTTTAAAACGGTTATAGTAACTGTGAGATAAAAGGAAAATGGTTTTCTAAAAATCAGATGATAATTCATTTAGATAGATCTCACAAAAAGCCTATCGAGTAGAAGCGTTTTACTAAACGATAGCATAGAAAGTATACAGGATCGAGTACCGAGTTTGCTATACGATAGTTACTCGCTTACTCGTTGCTACACGATCGAGTAGGAAAGTCTATACAATAGTATTCTTCTTACTAAATAATCGAATATCTAGTCTATGCGATAGAATTCATACATCTCTCATTTACTTGATCGTCTACCTCCTTCATTCCTCTATCCAAAGTCACATAGAACCCACAACTCCTGGATTCTCACATCGAGAATACCAAGGTAACTCTTGTGGTGGTGTTCTAGTTCCATTCGAGGTTTGAGGATCGAGTTGAACTCGATAGTGATCGAGGATTCTTCAGTTCGTCCTGTTGGCTGTACTGATCGGTGTGTTTAAGTACTTCTGTGGACGCGTTGGAGGTTGATCGAGTGATACTTGAAGAAAGTGTTCTTCAAAGGTTTATATACTCTATCCCTTGTTCATCATTTATAAGAAGCATGTTGTAATTTATAGTATATGCATAATCGTTTCCGTTTAGACTGTAATTGTTGTGTTCTTTCTCAATGAGATTTGGAATGATTCGCTTCCACTCACTGGATCTCTATGTTTAGATTTTCTTCAATATGTTGTTTCGAATTGTCCTTTCATTAAACTGCTGGAACTTTGGAGGTTGGTACTCAGCAGACATTCGTAGGTTGTCGATTCTCTTAGTGTACGGCTTGAAGTACATAAAAGAAGTCTGAGATGGGCCTACATACTGAGCTTTGATGGAACTGGTGATCATATCCTACAGTTATTGGACCGATAAGGAGGTAACAGAAGTTGATTGTTGTGATTGGTTTTCCTGTAACACGGTCTTCCCTTTGTTATTGGCTTTAATAGCAGGAGTTTGACTCAACTTAACAACTTCACGAGCCTGCATTTGTTTTCTTAAGGCTGTGATTTCATGATCATGCTCCTCTACAACTTTCATTAGGAAATTTATCTTCCTCTCCATCTCGGCTGACTCAGCCGTTACATCAGCCATCATGACAGACACTATATCAAAGTGTGATTCTTTCTCTGATCTATCAGAAGCAACAAAAGAGTTGTCAAACAAGAGATTTTCTTTAATGGCGATCTCACCTTTAGGAAATTCCATCAGTTGTTCCCAAATTCAAAGTCTTGTTTTTGCTCATGCAAATTCTTCTTTGAGTGATTGCGGGTGATAGGCCCATGTAGAAGTCGCTTGCAGCAGTAGCTTTGGATGTAACTTTACTTGGTGCCATTTGTTAATTTGTTGACTTGGATGACAAGAGAGATGAGAGGTAGAGATGTCCCACTGGACGTGCCAATTTGTTCGCACGAGGTTTCCAGAGAAACTTGTTTCGTAGATTTGAACTTCACATTTGTATCAATTTCAGTATAACAAGTACAATCTTAAATATATAATCCTTTGAAGCTTTCAAAATAAACTATAATCTTTGAGCTAGTTGATTTTCTTGGATGATCGGTCCTTTGGGCTTGTTGATCTTCTTGGATGATCGACCTTTGAGTTTGATGACCTTCTTTAAGGATCGGCCTTTGGACTTGTTGATCCTCTTGGATGATCGACCTTTGGGCTTATTGATCTTCTTGGATGATCGACCTTTGGGCTTGTTGACCTTCTTAGATAATCGACTTTTGGGCTTATTGATCTTCTTGGATGATCGGCCTTTGGGTTTGTTGATCTTCTTGGATGATCGGCCTTTGGGTTTGTTGATCTTCTTGGATGATCGGCCTTTGAGCTTGTTGACCTCTTGGATGATCAGCCTTTGGGCTTGTTGACCTTTTGGATGATCGACTTTTGGGCTTGCTAATCTTCTTGGATGATCGGTCTTTGAGCTTGTTGATCTTCTTGAATGATCGACCTTTGGGCTTGATGATCTTCTTAGATGCCATCAAAATTTGTCTTCAACTTCAATTTGAGCCACATGTCAACTCCTCATTGGTCCCAAATTGTGTCCAAACTTGATGATTTGGAATTTCGTCATTAATTTAGTGAATGACGTAACGATTTGTGATTGGTCCAAAATTTCTCATTCAACAATTGTAATAACCCAAATTTTGATACAATTTTTAATTTAATTATCTTAAATTATTTGGGTGTTATTTTGAGTTTTAAGTATAAAATTGAATTGTTGGGTTAAGACGATTCAATTTAATATAAGGGATAAGTATTTGAAAATTTTGGATTTAATTCAATTTTTAGTTCAGTTTGTGAAATTGAGTTAAATTTGAGAGATTTAGAAGTTGTTTACAATTTGGAGAAGAAAAACTAATCTAAATTAATTTTACAAGATAATTGTTTTAAACTTGAAAAGGAAAAGGAAAGGAAAGAATTTCTCTTTTTAATTTTCTTTTTTTCTTTCTTTCTTTAATTCCAATGCGCATATATATATATATATATGAAATTTAAATTCCTTTCCGTTCTCCTTTTCAAATTTAAAACAATTATTTTGTAAAATTAACAAATTATAAAAAAAAACTTCTAAATCTCTCAACTTTAATTCAATTTCACAACTTGAACTAAAAATTGTATTCAATCCAAAATTTTTAGCTACTTATCCCTTATATTAAATTGAATCGTCTTAACCCAACAATTCAATTTTATCCTTAAAATTCAAAATAACACCGAAATAATTTAATATAATCGAATTAAAAATTGTCTTAAAATTTGGGTTGTTACACAAGCAAAAGATTCTACAAACAAAAAAAAAATTATACAATTAAATTTGAGCACTTCTAGCTTCTTACAAATCCCATGCACAAAAAAAAGTTTAGCATTCCCTAAACCAAAATACCCAAAGTCCAAATAAGTGACATGCTAAACCAAACCAAGTAATCATCTCAAAATCTTCTAGCAATCTTCAAAAAACGATCTTTGAAAATTTACACGTACAACCTAAAATAGGAAAAACCTCTTAGGCTCCATTTGAATTGGGTCTGGAATTGTAAGAAGTGATTTAAGAAAATCTTAACCGCCTTGAAAGCGGATAGTAGTAGCTTTTAAATTCAACATTTCTAAAGATCTGCTAATTTCTCAACCATTTGAATAAATATATTATAATAATATTCTTCCATATTAATTTTCTTTTTACATATACATTTTCATTCTTTTTTTGCAAAGGTATTGTAATTAAAGTGTGAGGTGGAGGAATCGAACATCTGATCTCGAGGTCGGTAGTACAAACTCAGTTGAGCTATTGGCAACATTTTCAAATTTTAATTGGTTCTTTTTTATAACAATTATTTTTTTAAAACTTTTATCAAATAATTTTGAAACAAAATTAGTTGAAATTCGAATCATATACATTTTTTAAAAAATATATTATAATAAATTATAAATTAACTATTAATGTGAAATAATTAAAATAATAAATCCATTTCTATCCATATAATTAAATTACCAATTTTGTATTAATTTACCTAACATTGTAACTAGTTTTTCTAATTTAAAAATAAAATTTACCAAACACTATGTTACTTCATTCCACAATTGATTTTTCAAAAAACAAAGGTTGCAGTAATTATATTAAAAGCTACAACAACCTCAAATAAAACCTAAAAATCAAAAAAGAAAAATGCAGAAAAAGATCTTAACAATCGTACGAAGACTTAAACAAAATGTTTAAAATAGTTATGAGGAATCACCCCACTCCCAAGCTACGAACATGTCGTCAATGTTTATAATTAAAACATGAACACCACAAACAACCATTTTACTATCTAAAAAGTGATTAAAATGGTTATAATTAAGATGTGAACCCCTCCCCCACTCTATGAATGTGTCATAAATCCATTAAACACCTTTTGAGGCTAAATAAGTAATTTAATAGTCCTAAAAGCATATAACTCATAGTTTCTAAAGAGTGCACAGGTAACCCCCCTTCCCCCAAGCTACGACGTATCCTAGTTTCACCTAAACACCCTTTAAACCTTCAAAATAGCAACAAATACATAGAAAGCGTCAAATTGAACCCCTCCCCCCTAAATCCACCTAAATTTCTTTCAAGACTAAACTCATTATTCAATAGTCCTAAAAGCAAATAACTCAATTCTCGGACCCCTACAAAACCAATAATAAAGTTCTTTTAAAGTGCATAATTAAGCCTCAAGATAATCTAAAACCAATTAGAACATATACACGCCCTTCCCTCCAAGCTACAAACATGTCCTAGTTACACCTAGACACCCTTTAAACATACAAAGTAGCAATAAATACATAGAAAGTGTTAAAATGAACTCGTCCCCCCCAAATCCACTTAAATTTCTTTCAAGACTAATTCATCATTCAATAGTCCTAAAAACATATAACTCAACTCTTGGACCCCTACAACAAAGTTCCTTTAAATTACATGATTATATAATTGAATCTCTATCTTAATTATCAAATTGTGTAAATTGTGTGAGATTTGAGATTTAAGGTTTCAAAATCACTACCGATGTGATCTTCAAGGTGGACATAGCTTGCGATTAATAAAATAATTTTTTTTTAAAGAAATTATTAAAAAAATTTAAAATGAATTATAGTTGGAGATGCAAACAAGACTCTAAAATTGAATGGATAAATTTATGAATTCTGTACAAAAACTTTATTTTATTTTATTAAAATTAATAAGTTTATTTAAGATTTTTACCGTATTTTAATTTGTGTGAGAATAACATTTTTAATTAGATTAAGATTTTTATCTCCTAAATTGTGACTAAAAGGATTAAAATAATTCAAACAATGAACAATATTTAATAAAATCATGTTTAATTTCTATAAAAAAGATGTTATATTTCAACATTTTATAACATCCCTCGTGGTAATAAACTAGTTTCTATAATTATATGAAGTGGATGAGTAATAAATCTTTTCAAGATTCCAAATTTTCATTTTAAATACTCAAATAAATCTTTAAACTTTTTAAAATGAATTCAAAAAATGTATACATGAACGATTTTTTTATTTCCACTTTTTTTATCTTTATTTCATTCATCAACAATTGTTGGTACATTTAAATTATCATCAAGTCAATCTTTTCTATTAAATTATGCGTTATTCTGTAAGTTATAAAATCATTTTTAATTATTTTCAACATTTAAAACAATAAGTGGTAAAAAAAATTCCACGTCTGGTGGTATGAAATTAGAGTGTTTCATCACTTCTTGAAATTCAGTGCTATTTTTTTTTTTTTGTACTAAGGTTACCTTTAAATTTTTATAAAATGAAATTAAAACTTTTATGAAAGAATTAAAATATGATTTTTAGATTCATGTAAATGTATATGATTTTCTCAAATCACATGATTGAATTAAATTTTTTTTTTTTTTTTAAAAAAAAAAAAAAAAAAGAGTAACCTCCCAAAGAATGAAAAACTAAATAAGTTGAAGCAATTGATATAAATTAAATTCATTCTATTCATCATATGTTGGGTACATAAGTTCATATTTTTCTTTATTTTCTCTTTAATAATTATGAAGAGTTCTCTTCTGTTTTCTTTGGATAGATCCATTTGACTCTCAAGAACGTGCCAAAAATCAATCTGATATTTCTAAGGAAAATCAAATTATAGTATTTTACAATTGATTTTGCAATTACAATAGAATAAGTAAATCTAAATATAAAATAAGTTAACGATAAATATATATATATATATAATAAAAAATAAAAAAAAAAAAATCTTGAATCAAACTCTTTACCACAAAGATGAAAGAATGTTTTTATATGATAACGAATTATTCAATTCTTTTTGTTATATTCTTTTTGTTATAGAATATGGAAAGATGAATATTTATTGCATTATTTTTTAGAACTTTTTTTCTTCCCTCTTAACTAAATGTCCTTTATTGGATCCTTTAACTTTCAAACCATAAAATTATTTAATATCAATTAATGTAATTAAATAACATATATTGTTATATTAAAAACAAAAAAAAAAGACATATATCGTGGTTAAAAAAAACAAAAAAAAAGACGTTTCAATAGTCTTATTTTTCTTTGGCAACACACGTTTCTGGCAATCAAATGCTGGTTTGCAATGAATATTATATTAAATTAAATAGAAAGGTAAAAAAAAAAACCCCATATCTAAGAAATTGTATAATAACTATTAGTAAATAATTACACAAAAATGGCAAAAGTTAATTGTTTTAGACTTCTATAAGTTTATCATTGATAGATACTGATAGACTTCTATCAGCCTCTATCGATAGACTTCTATCAGTATCTATTCGTATTTTTTTTGTTATTTCTATAAATAGTTTGACATTTTTTCCATCGATAAAAATTTCGAAATTAGAAAACAAGCAGGGTTGTGAAATGTTGTAATTGCAAAGTAGGAGGGGCATGTATGGTATTATGTAATATGAGTTTGAACAAAATAGTCCAAAAATGATTTTCCTCTTAAGCCACTTTTTAAGATCGTAGAATAATGATATGATATTAATTACAAAAATTTGCTATAGCATGTTATTGCTTTTCAAAGCCCAAAATCTTCCCACATTATTGAAACACAAACAAAATATGAAAAGAAATAATATTAAAAGAATAAATTGAAAACCAGTTCAAATAAAATGGTTTATATATTATATTATATAATAAAAGTTTGAAAAATATAAACCCCTTTCTTGGGCTCATAGGCCTACAAAAGGCAACTTGGGCCTGGGCTTCATATCTGTGTTTTTTTAGTGGGCTCATTTCCAGGCCCATTAAACGGGGAACCGATACAAAACCTATATATAGATCGAGTCGAGTTGAATCGGCAAAATGGTTGCGTCGTTCGAAGCAAAGAATTGATACCGATCTGAAGCCCTAAAACCGAGCATTGAAGTAACTGCTGTTAGCATATTCCATTTCTGTAAGCGGAGTGTTCTTGAAGAAGTTCAGAAGACGATAATGGCTGCTGTTAACGAAAGCTCTTCAGCTAAGCGATGGCTTCCACTTGAAGCTAACCCTGATGTTATGAACCAGGTATGATCGTTTTGTTCTGATTTGGCTTCCGGATTTGAGCTCTGGTTAGTGGAAAGAGAATTCAGAGTGTGAGAATTGAAGAAAATTCCTGTTTTCTATCTCGACTGTGAAGTTTTCTTTGATGGGATATAGGTTCTTTCAGTGTCAGTGCGTTTTCTTGGTGTATATCTTTACGGTTTTCTTGTCTGTTTGTTCATTTCTGTTTCTTGGTTGTGGAATTATGCAGAAGATTTCTTGTCTTTTTTCTTTTTTCTTGTTTTTACTGTCATTGCTGTTTTCTTTCTGGAAATGAAACAGAGGGAATTATGTGAGCGAAGCTGGATGTTGTTGAAATGAGAAAGCAATATGGAAGAAGATATATAGAACTTTCTTTTTTGCCAATTTCATTTGGTCCTTTGGATATGAATTTATGATTTTTGACTAATTGGGATTTTTTCTTAGTTTATCTTGATAAAGATGCCGTGCCCATGCTATTGGGATCAGGGCTAGTTTTGCAGTGATCGTTTTCTTTTCCTTCCCTTCAAATAATGTTTTGTTTCTTGGTTGTGGAATTATGCAGAAGCTTTCTGGTCGTTTTCTTTTTTCATGTTTTTACTGGCATTACTGTTCTCTTTCTAGAAATGGAACATTGGGAATTGCTGCTTTGTTTGAGTGAGCATCATGCTGTTGAAGTGAGAACGAAATATGGAAGAAGAGATAGAGTTTATTTGTTTTTTTGTGTTGTCAATTTGATTTGGTCCTTTGGATATGAATTTATGGTTTTTTTTTCACTAATTTGGACTTTTTCTTGGTTTATCTTGATAAGGATGGTGATCGTTTTCAGTGATCGTTTGGGCTACTTTTGCAGTGATCGTTTTCTTTTCCTTCCATTGAAATATGTTTTGCTAGAAGATGATAGCATTATCAAGTTTCCTTTCTTCGTTCATAGAAGATGATAACATTACATCTTTTTTTGGTTGCAAGAATTTCCATATTACCTTCAATGTTTTACTAACTTCTGTTTTGTTATTTGTAAAGTTCCTTTGGGGTCTTGGTCTTCCTGAAGATGAAGCAGAATGCACTGATGTTTATGGCTTGGATGATGAACTCTTGAACATGGTGCCTAAGCCTGTACTGGCAGTGCTGTTTCTTTATCCCATAACCCAAAAGGTTTGCTTACGAATAAAGTTCATTTTTAACGAAGAAATAGCTTTCCATTTTCTAAATGTTTTAATGTTTTCAGAGCGAAGAAGAGAGACTGCAACAAGAAAAAGATGCAAAGAAGGTGAGTATGAGCAGTGACAAGTTAAGCAAGTGTATTAAGTCCTCTTTATATTATGTCATACCACTAGGCTGAACCATGTAGATACCTTTTCCCTAAATTAGGATGTTACCTGGTGTTTATTCGTTGTATCAAAGATGCTCTGTCATAACTTGTTTCAAATTTTCCATCTGCAAATTGCAAAAAAATGTTTCTAGAAGTGGTGAGAGATGCTAGACAATAAAAAATGTTGTCATCAATATTCACAAAAATAAAATCTGTCTGGTTACATAATGTAGTATGGACAGCCCCAATTTTGGTGCATGTTATCGGGTTTCTTTTCTCCTTTTTAATACTATATTTAAAATGTTTTATATCTGTAAGTATTATCTAATGAGGCTCTTTCCTTTCTGGTGTGACTCTAGGATTATAGCGATCAAGTATACTTTATGAAACAAACTGTTGGCAATGCCTGTGGGACTATTGGACTTCTTCATGCCATAGGGAACATTACTCCGGAGATTAAGCTTTGTAAGTACCTAGAGGCCTGTCTTGCATCTGTTCTCCTCTTGTTTGCACTTATAGAATAGATTAGAGAATTGGTCATGTAAGGAGTGAAGAAAGCTATCCATCGTTGAAAATAAGCAGAACACGAAGTAAATATGAAAGTGAAACTAATAGTTATTCTGCTGGGTCGTTCATATGTTTAATTTGGTTATCTGGTCCCGGATATAGCATGGAGGTTTGAGTAATCCAACTTCAGTCCTATGGTTGGCCACACTCATTATACTCTAATTATGTTGAAGTTTTATCAGCGTCTCTACTTCCTGAGTGATTACTTCGCTGCTGTTATGATATTCTTTCAGTTCTGGCACACTCATTCTTAACTCTTTTTTTTTTTTTTTTTTTTTTTTTTTTTTGAAGCCGAGGGTTCGTTCTTGGATAGGTTCTTCAAGTCTACCAGAAACATGGATCCGATGGAGGTTCAATTTACAAACTTAGTGCTGCTCTCCCCACCCCATCATCACTCAAAAAAATTATTCCTTTCAAGAAAAGAACAAATATAACTAGAAACACAAGGAAGAAAATATTATATCTCTATCCTTTCCTTTGTCTAGTTGGTGTCTTCTTCTAATAGTTGTATGTTGTTCACTTTGGTAGCGTGCTGCATTTCTTGAGAGAGACAACGAAATGGAAGTTGCACATTCAGTAGCAGCAACTGCTGGCAATACGGCAGTAAGACTCTTTTCAAGTTAACTGAATTATGGTGGAGAAGAAGAATAGAAGAACTTTTTTTTGTTTTCTTTGAATATGTTAAAAATAGATGGATATACAAACTCCTCCCCCCCAACCCCCATTTTATAGCTATAAATTTCATGGGAAGGAGAGGTGCTTTTTACCGAGGGAGCTGAATTTTCTACAACCCATTATTACCTGTTTTCCTCTGCGATAAATCAGAGAATTTAATAATTAAATTGTAGATGATCGATGAAAATGGACTATCTGATAAGAAGTAGATAAGAGATCCAATGAACATAAAATTAATCATTATGTGTTCATGCAATATCCATTTTTGACTTATCTATCCTTCAACTTATTACTGGCAGGCTCCAGAAAACGTCGATACTCACTTCATTTGCTTCTCATGTGTGGATGGTACACACTTATTGGAACTCCTCTCTCTCTCTCTAAGGAAAAAATATTGCTTCTTTATCATGTCTACATTGAATTGCATGATCAGATTTTTAAGAGATGATCTAATATACAATGTCTTAATTGCTGGTTTATGTAGGGAAACTTTATGAGCTCGACGGGAGAAAATCAGAACCAATATCACATGGTCCATCATCACCCAGCAGTCTATTACAGGTAAATAATTGCTCTGAAAGACCATCCAGGTTTGTTTTAGCCACTAGAAGAATCAAGTGTATGGTTGTTGTTCTGTTTGAATCACTTGCATATTTATCATCCCTCCATCTTTACATATTTTAGTCCAATTACTTCATCAATGAATCATTTCTCTTCTCTGCATTTAATGAAATGATGATTAATGAAACCACAGGATGCAGCTCAAGTCATAAAAGGCATGATCTCGAACAATCCCGACTCGCTGAGCTTCAATGTCATTGCCATTTCAAAGAAAACTGGAGATGCATCTGTAGGTGACCAAGGTTCGATCTGATTTGGGAATGATCAAGTTCTATGCCTAGTTATCGTCATATGTAGATGAGTGTATGAGGAATCCGTTAAACTTGTAACGACATGAATCTGATTTTAACGTAGTTGAACAAAGTGTTTAGTACTTGCATCAGACATTCTTTTGTGGTTTAAAAATTTACTAATGACAATAGAAAATTGTTGTGTTCATTGGTTTGTTTGTTATTCAAGATGGAAGGTTGACAAGAATGCAAGGTGATATTGATTGATTTGTGTAATTGACAAATTAAATCATAAAGGACTAAAAATTAGTCTAAAATTATGAGTCTGAATACTATTCAGTGTTTCGTGCTTAGCAAATATTTTGACCTAAAATTTAGGATTTGGAAAATTAGATGGTATCTTGCCTTCTCGAATATAAGATATTGGGGGAAGATATGGAAGATGACTTTGTAAGATGGCTGAAGTCTGTTTGGTGATTTCAAGCTTTTGTCATATTCACAACTTTTGCAATGAATTTGATATTTGAGAGTGATTCTAAAATTGTTAAAATCACATTAGTCAATGTTTAAAATTACTGTAGAACATGTTTTTAATCGTTCTAAATTAATTTAATATTTAATTTCATACTCTTAAATGTAATTTTTATGTATTTCATCAAAATTAATTTTGAATGATTAAAAATATGTTTTATAATGTCTTCTCTCTTTCTTACAATGATTTGCATCTAGTTGAATTCTTAGCTAAATTTCAAGAATAAAAATAAAATTGTAAAACCTATTCTTTTTTAGTTTTTGAATTTTGGCTTGGTTTTTTAAACCATTGATAAAAGGTACACAAATGAACAAATTTAGATGTGGAAGGTGGTGTCTATAGGTTTAATTTTAAAAACAAAAAACAAAAAATTAAAATGGTTATCAGACGGAACCTTAGAGTTTGAAAGAAATTTAGGTTCTAAGAATAATGGGATAGAGATTTAGAACAAAAATTTAGATCGTCAATTGTTTTAAGTTATTATCTTACTTTTATGGTTCAAATTTTGCCAGATTAAATATAATATCATGTCAAACTTGTGTTACACTTAAATGAGTCTTTTTTCCTTTTCCTTTTTACAATGTTCTTTCATTGTAATCTAGTATTTTGGAAATTAAATTATTGCAAATTTTAAACAAGGAGGATTTAATTGTTATGCATAAAGTTTAATTTAGGAAACCTACTATATGAAAGAAAATACATGACCAAATATGTTGGGTTTTATATCCTAAAATTTGTAATTTATAAACAATAAACTTATTCTGTTATTAATAAAGTTGTTATTGGGGTTTTATTAAATAAAGTTGTTATTGAAGGTATGAATTGTTCATTTCGTTTTAGAAAGAATCTAAATCCAATAAACTAAAGATTCATAGCTATTATATGAATACTTGAACTTTATGTGGAGACATAAGAATGGATCAAGTTTAGTAAATATCCAAAACGGTTTATAGTATACGAATAAGGTTGGGTATCTTATTCTGGAAGCACTATCGGATGCGGCCCACTCTGTAGTTGTTACAATTTGTTGTCAAGTGCTACAACCGAAGTGATCCTAATTCGTTTATGTATTGACATGAGGAGCGGACACATCCTACGATATGAGTTTGCCTAAGATCAGACCAAGAAATAAATCACTCATACTTTATAACGTTGTTTACTGTTTAAGACTGACTATTTCAAAGCGATGACCTAGGTAACTTGACCTTAATCCTAAGCTAATTATGAACTTCTATTTATTCGAGATTATCTTAGATTTTCATGAGTAAGGGTTGGCTCAATAGCACCAGCTCAATAAGCCTCTCATTTCAAGGGTAAGATCAGGTAGACAACAGGGGACATAGGGTGCAAGATGGAATTCACTCCTACCCGCTTTTAGGGATAGTAGATAGGTTGTTCCCTTAAGTGCTGACTCCAGGTCTTAAACAAGGGGCTCCAGCCCAAGAGGGACCTGATTTAATGATTTGATCACAAATCAATTGTTCATTAGAGGATCAGTGGGACCTAAGGAGCAAGATGTAATCTTGGGGTAAAACAACTTTTGACCCAGCCGTTATTACAAACAACCTGTGACTTACTAATCATGGTTATATCAAATGGACATAATATATCTACAGTGAAGAGAGTGCAACTACTGGGCTTTAGTGGAGTGACCCGGTAGTTAGCGAATGGTGGTTAATTAGGTTAAAGAGTTTAGTCGGTTAATCTCGGATCGTTGGAGCCCATGATCAGTAGGTCCATGAGATCCCCTTACTAGCTTATATCAGACTAAACATTAGAACAGTGTAACAAACGAATTTGAAGTGTTCAAATTCGATTTTTGGAGTAAAGCGTTAAATATATACGATATATTTAACCTAATGTTTAAGTGAATTAAACATAAAGAGAGAGAAAATATGAGATATTTAAATAAGATTTAAATATCAAAATTATTAATAGAGATTCATATTGATTGAGACTAGTGTTGGATTTAAAATTTAATTAAATTAATTAAATTGTTTAATTAATGATTTAATATTAATTTAATTTTAAAATTAATTTTGAAATTAAATAAAATTGACCAAAATTGCATTAAGAGTCAAAATTGTTGACTAGGTAAAAAATGCAATGAAAGTCAAATTGTTGACATTGGACTTTGAGAGTCAAACTTTGACCTTTGACCAAGTTAGTGGAACTTTGACCAAGTTAAACTTTGACTAACTTTTGTATTGGTAAGTGTTGTCCACAATTGAAGACACTTACCCCACTAATGCGACCTTGAGTTAGTGGATTTTTTAGTGTCAAATACTTAACCTTTTTTCTCTCTAAATTAGTCACTCACTGGATCCCATCATGCTGTTCTAAGGCTGAAAATAGTCGGGAAGACTCTCGTGGTGGTCTACGAACTGTTCGTGAGGAGATTGGAGCTATTTTGGAGAAAATTCAAGTCTATAAGGGTTGTATTTCTTTTATCCTTTTATACTTGTTTTAATTGCATGCTTATTTTTTGAAATTAACCTAATTAGAGTACTTTAGATCCGTTTTTCCTTCCGTTGCGTATGTGTTCGTTCCTTCAATTGGTATCAGAGTATGTTTAAAGTACTCAATTCTGGTTAATTTTTGCATATGGTGGGTATTAATTCATGTGATGAATGGATGTGTGTTAAAATGGATAATTTCGGTTTTGGTATCCAAATTCTCTCTTGGGTTGTAATAATTATTATAATTATCTGGTGTTTTATGGGATTTAACGTGTTTTGAATAGTCTGTATTTTTTCTAGAGTCATTAGAGTCGTTTTAGGCAGTAATTGCTCGGGACCGTCAAGGTGGACAGCTTCATTTTTAGTGAAAAATAGCTCAGAGACCCGTTTAATTCTCCCAGACCCGGTTTCGACCCAAATACTCAACCCGGAGTGGCGATCCAACCTGCGAAGGCGCGGATGCATGTAGCAACTTCAGACCCGGCCACGACCCGCGACCTGACCCGTTCGTCGGTCCCGGTCCGGATCCGCTCCGTGTTGACGGCTCAAGTGCGCGCGCGGCCCAGCCCAAGCCGTCCGTTCGATCCGCTTCAGCGCCCGCGCCCGGCTCAGCCGATCCGTTATCACGCGCGCCCATCTGACCCGTTGACCCGCGTGCGCCTACTTGGTGCCTCAGCCGGTCCAGATGGTCTGGACTGGTCCGGTTCGACTGCTTTGCCCACTTTTGACCGGTTTGGGCGGGTTTTCCTATTTTTTTGAGTTTTTGAAGCCGGTTCAAGCATTTTTCAAGTGGTTCAAGGCTGGTTTCTGTTTGTTATTATAAAATTTTAGCTTTTAGCTAGCTTAAGATGTCAAAACGGATCCATTTTAGTGTTTTATTTAATTATGCATTGTGAATGTATGAATTAGATAATTTATATATTGTGTGCACATTGTATGCCATGTAGATTTAAATTCTCACCATAAGATAAGCATGTAGCATGTATTGCAGGTATATTATAAGTGTTCTAATGTATAGTATACATGTGTAGGATTCCATGTGTTTTTTATATAAGTTGTTATATTAATGAATGGAATGAATGTTTATATAATTGTTATATAAAGTATATTAGATGCTTGTTATAGGTTTGTTGTCTTTTTATAAGTGTTATAAAAGGAGATAGACTTTAAAATCTATAACAAAGATAAAAGTATGCTCATGTAGGTTAACCACTTGTTTTAATAGTTAAAATAGGTCGTTATCTTATAAAACTTGGGTTACAAACTCAACCGGTATATAATCTTGTCTAAGGTTGGGGGTACTTAGGTTAACAGTCTACGAAACACCTTCTACCTGGGGATGATGGCCAAGTAATTGAGCGTTGTTAACCTGTTTTATGAGCACACGTGAGTGGTGTGGATGTTAAAATTGGTTTATCACCAAGACATCATAGGTTAAATCCAATTATAAACATTATACTTAGATAAACCCCATAAACTTAGGTTTTTTAATTAGCCGGAACATTCCTAAGTAAATATTTACCCAAAAATGAATAGAACAGTTCAATGGGAGATTAATAACATATACGATATGTTGTTTTTAGCTCTCACATCCCTAAGAGTTCACACCGTGAGATCCATGCAACGCTTCGTGTCACCCTGGGAGTGACCTCCATTCGGAAAGTGTTTACAAGGATCAATAGCAAGGTGAATAGGGGAAGTAGTCCATAGTAAGTGGGTAAAGGATGTGTGTCAATGTGTCCTGCGGTCTCTTCCATTAGTTTAGATCGTGAGATTCCTATGTTACGCCTGTTTTTCGTCTTTAAGGCGACATTAGCTAGTCTCTAACCACGGCTATCCCCTAGAGGGTTGTAACTATTGGGGATGATGCCCTAAACTCTTGTGTCCTGTATTTTGTAAATACAGTTTTGTACGAATGCTTGCGATGTATAATAGATGATATTTTCTTCACTACTTGTCTTTGAAAATTGGATGTTTTATTTGCTTTACCACAAACCAATAAACTAAAATTTCTGGTTTTCATTATGTAACTTAACATGTATGTGGTGACATACAAGTGGATCATGTCTTAAGTGATAACCAAAATGGTCTGTAGTATATGGATATAGGAGGGAAACTTTATCCTGGTAACGCTACAGATGCTGTTTGCTTTGTGGAATAGTTACAAGTGTTGTGACTTGCTATAGATGGTCTGATCCTGATCATTCATGTAGAGATATGCGAGCGGGGGCATCCTATATAAAGAGTTTGTATAAGACTTAATCACAAAGTGTTAACGTCTCGTTATATAACGTCGTTCATGATAGAGACTTCACTTCACGAGGATGACCATAGATAATATGACCTCAATCCTAAGTGAGTTAGGAACTCCTGCCTTTGAGGGTCATCCTTTGATTTGCATAGGTGCAAATGGTCAGGTTGGCGACTCAAACCTACCACTTTGGGGATTCGTCTGATTTGAGAGCTGGGAACTCAACTACACAAGATGGAATTCACTCCTTTCCCAAAGCAGGGGTAAGTAGATAGATTGCTCCCTTAAAGGTTGATCCGGGTGCTTAAATGATATGGCGTCACACACCTTCTCATGGCTCGAGAGGTGTCCACACATATTAGGACTATGTTGTATTATTCATTAGAGGGATGAGTGGTACTTAAGGTGTTAGATATAACTACAGGGGAAAAACGATAAATTGGCCCAGCCGTACTTACAAGCATCTGTGAAGGGTTATCATACTGTTGATTGGTTATATCCGATGAATACAGAAATATATTTGTGGTAAGAAGAGTTCAATTATTGGTCTTTAGTGGAATGCTTGGCAGTTAACGGGTGGTGGATCTCGTGGCTAAAAAGTTTAGTCAGCTATTCACGTACCGTTGGAGCTTCGAGTCATAGGTCCATAAAGTCCCCTTGGTAGCTCAATAGATTCAAGTTGAGAATCAGTTTTTGGTCAGTTTGAAATATTCAAATTTACAAGAGGGAGTTCGATTACATATGATATGATTGAACTGGTTAATTATATTTGATATGACTGACTTTATATATGAGATACATTAATTGGAGGAAATTGGATATAAATATGATTTATATCTAATAGAGGAGAAAACACTATGGTTTATATGTGATACTAAACTATAGTTTAATGAATATAATATGATTATATTTATTATTTTAATTTGATTATTATGGTATAACTGTGCACGCCGTTTTCTCCGTAACCGTGTGTTAGTAGGAGATTCTATTCAATTTTCGTAACTGAAGAATAAAATAAAAATCATTTTCATTTTGCAAATAATCACAGATCACGTAATTCGCTCACGCATAGTATATATTGTTCATCACTTAGCTAATCGAGAGATTATATGATAGCTCATCGTTGCTACACGATAGTATACAAGTGCACATCTTTTTAAACAATCGCATACGTTTTTCTAAACGATCGTCTAGCGCTGAGCGTTTACTAAACGATCGTATAGACGATTGTAGCCTATTTCCTACATGATCGTGTACTTCTTCTAAACGATCAAGCACAGTCTATACGATAGACCCTGCCCTTCTCCCACTTGCTTGGTCATTGTATACGATCTTCATATCCTCCTTCCCTCTACCAAATTTCAACAGAGCCCACTCTTTGGATTCTCACACCGAGAATACTAAGGGTTCCAAGTGGTGGTGTCATCCCCATCTTTTTGTTCATGTGGAGGCCGTTCGTGAGTAGATGACTGGTGGTGTTAGTGAACGATTGCTTGACGTTCCAGTGAGAGTGGGAGCACCAATTCGCTTGAAGAGAACGAGATTTGCTGTGGAGAAAAGTTCTTAAAGTTGTTATTGAGGTTTTATTCAATAAAGTTGTTATTGAATATATGAATTGCTCATTTCGTTTTAGAAAGAACCTAGATCCAATAAACTAAAGATCCATGGCTATTATATGAATACTTGAACTTTATGTGAAGACATAAGAGTGGATCAAATTCAATAAATAGCCAAAACGGTCTATAATATACGAATAAGACTGGGTATCTTCATCTGGTAACACTATCGGATGCGGCCCACTCTGTAGTTATTACAATTTGTTGTAAAGTGCTACAAGCAAAGTGATTCTAATTCATTCATGTATTGACAGGAGGAGCGGTGGCGTCCTATGCAATGAGTTTGCATAAAATTGGACCAAGAAATAAGTCACTATTACTTTATAATGTTGTTCACTGTTTAAGACTAACTACTTCAAAGTGATGATCTAAGTAACTTGACCTTAATCTTGAGCTAACTATGAACTTCTATTTATTCAGGATTATCCTTAGATTTGCATGGGTGAGGGTTGGCTCAATAGCGCCTACTCAATAAGCCTCCAATTTCAGGGGTAAGATCGGGTAGATAGTTGGGGACATAGGTTGCAAGACGGAATTCACTCCTACCCACTTTTAGGGATAGTAGAGAAGTTGTTCCCTTAAGTGTTGACTCCAGGTCTTGAACAAGGGGCTTCATTCTCTCATTGGCCCAAGAGGACATGGTTTAGTGATTGGATCACAAACCAATTGTTCATGAGAGGATTAGTGAGACTTAAAGAGTAAGATGTAATCTCGAGGGTAAAGCAGCTTTTGACCTAGTCGTTATTACGAACAACCTGTGAAGGGTTGACTTACTCATCACAGTTATATCGAGTGGACATAATATATCTACAATGAGGGAAGTACAACTACTGGGCTTTAGTGGAGTGACCAAGTAGTTAACGAATGGTGGTTAATTAGGCTAAAGTGTTGGGGTTGATGCCTTAAATCTCATAGGGTCCTATAGTTTGTATTGTAGTACAAACTTTTTATTTATGTAATAAAATATTTGATATTTTATTTCAAAATTAATTGCATTAACCACAAACTAATAAACTAACATCTAAGGTTATTTTGTAGCTTAAATATGTATGCAGAGGCATACGGGTGGATCATGTTTAATTGATAACCTAAATGGTCTGTAATAGATGGATAAAGCTGGATACCTTATTCTAGTGACACTACGAGTATCCTATTTTATAGATGTTATAATTGTTGAAAAGTGATACAAATGATCCGATCTTGATCATTCATGTGGAGACATGTGAGTGGGGATATTCTATACAAAGGAGTTTGTATAAGACCAGACCATATAATGTTGAGTCTCATTATATAACACCGTTCATTATAGAGACTTGCATTTCACCAGGATGACCATAGGTAATTGCTGGGGTTGATGCCCTAAAGTCTCTTGTCCTGTAGTTTGTAAACAGTTTGTACGAATGCTTGTGATGTATAATATATGATATTTACTTCACTTCTTAATTTTGCTCAGTTGGATGTTTTATTTGTTTTACCACAAACAAATATACTAAAATCCCTGGTAATCTTTATGTAACTTAAGCATGTATGCGGTGACATACAAGTGGATCAGGTCTTAAGTGATAATCAAAATGGTTTGTAGTATATGGATATAGGAGGGAAACCATATCCTGGTAACGCTACGGATGCAGCCCGCTTTATGGAATAGTTACAAGTGTTGTGACTTGTCACAGATGGTCTGATCCTGATTAGTCGTGTAGGGGACATGCGAGCGGGGGCGTCCTATACAAAGAGTTTGTATAAGACCTGACCACGAAGTGTTAATGTCTTGTTATATAACATCGTTCATGATAGAGATTTCACTTCACTAGGATGACCATAGGTAACATGTCATCAATCTTGAGTGAGTTAAGAATTCCTTTCATTGAGGGCGGTCCTTTGATTTGCATGGGTGCGAGTGGCCAGCCCGCCGGCTCAAACCTAGCACTTTGGGGATTCGTCTGATTTGGGAGCTGAGAACTCAGATACAAGATGGAATTCACTCCTTCC
>NC_052359.1:1269005-1270497 GCF_009727055.1 Benincasa hispida | reverse complement strand
CCCGTGCTTCCTAAACGATCGCCCACAATTATCTAAACGATCGCTTACCTTTACTAGAAGATCACTTAGCACCTGAGTGTATTTAAACGATCGCTTACCTTTTCATAGACGATACTTAGCAATTACTACACGATCGTGTACCCCGACCTAGACGATCAAGCACCCGACTATACGATAGTCTTCCCTTTCTTCCACTTGCTTTTTCGTAGTACACAATAGCCTTTCCTCCTCCCCTCTATCAATTCCATCAAAGTCCACCCTTTGGATTCTCACTCTGAGAATATTGAGGGCTTCGGGTGGTAGTGTCGTCCCTGCTGCCTGTTGTTTGTGCTCTGTTGTTCGTGCAGACGACCGTGGTGTTGTTGGACGAGACGTGTGGGAGGAGTTCGTTCACGGCGAGACCGAGATTTTTGGAGAAAGTCTTCAACTGGTAAGTCTTTCAGTCTCTTGTATTTTATCTTTTAAAGCATGCCAGATTTAGTATTTTCAATGCATATCTGTATGTTAGAATGTATGTGTGGAAATTCTATCACAATGAATTGGAAAGATCCGCTTCCGTTCATAGGTACTCTTGTATAAGAGTTCCTTCAGTAACATGACCTGAATCCTAAGTGAGTTATGAACTCCTGCCTATGAGGGTGGTCCTTTGATTTGTATGGATGAGAGTGGCCAGATCGCCAACTTAACAAGCCTACCATCTTGAGGATTCGTCTGATTGGGGAGCTGGGAACATAGCTACACAAGAAAGAAGTCACTCCTTCCCCAACATCAGGGTAAATAGATAAATTCCTCTCTTAAGGACTGATTTCGGGGCTTGAATAATGTGACACCACACCCTCTCCTGGCCCGAGAAGGGTTAGTTATAGTTGAACTATGATTTATTGTTCATTAGAGGGATCAGTGGTACTTAAGGAGTTAGAAGTAACTACAGGGGCAAAACGGTAATTTTTACCTAGTTGTACTTATGAGCAATTTGTGAAGGGTCGTCATACTATTGCTTGGTTATATCCAATGGACACAAAAATATATCTATAGTGTGAAGATTGCAGCTGACAGTCTTTAGTGGATTGTCCGTCAGTTAACGGATGGTAAATAATTTAAATTAAAAAGTTTAATTAATTATTCACTACTTTTGGAGCTTTAAGCTACAAGTCCATGAGGTCCCCTCAGTAGCTCAACGGGCTTTAATTTAATTATATATGATATAATTACTCTAATGTATATGATAAATTATAATATTAAGTATTTACGAGAGGAAATAAATATTTGAATATACATGAATTTAAAAAAATTAATTTAAATTAAACTAATTTATTTATTTAATAAATATTTATATATATACTATATGATAACTTTCTATCATATAATCATATATAAAACTATTATGTTTATCAAATATAACATACCTTTCTCTCACAATGACTTTTAATATAAATCACATTTATATTAATTTTAACCATAATGAATCAATTCATATATTTAATTTTGAATT
>NC_052359.1:1258674-1268980 GCF_009727055.1 Benincasa hispida | reverse complement strand
AACTAATCCCAATCAATATGAATCCTATTCATAATCTTTATATTTAAATCTTATTTAAATATCTCCAAATTAATTTTAAAATTAAATTAATATTAAATAATTAATTAAAGAATTAATTCATTTAATTTAATATTAAAATCTAAAACTAATCCTAATCAATATGGAATCCCTATTCATAATCTTGATTTTTAAATCTTATTTAAATATCTCCTATTTTCTCCCTCTTTTGTTTAATTCACAATTAAACATTAGGTAAATATATCGTATATATTTAATGCTTTGCTCCAAAAATCGAATTTGAACACTTCAAAATTCGTTCGTCACATTGTTTCTAGAGTTAGTTCGATATGAGCTAGTAGGGGGACCTCATGGACCTATAGATCATGGGCTCCAACGATCCAAGAATTAACCAGCTTAAACTCTATATGAAGGATTCCTGTGAAGAGCGCGCAATGGAGCGAATCGTCCCGATTCTAAAAAATTTACATAACACAATTTTACAGAGAAAATAGAACAGATCATGCATTTAATTAAATAAAACATATAACATGCTTTGAGAAACTAAGAAGAAGAAAAGGGAATAGAAGACTTACCCTTGAAGAACAAAATCTTCACGTTTCCTCTTCACTGTGAAAATCACAAATACCAAAAGGGCACTACCACAAAAGCAATCTCAGTATTCTCTGGATGAGAATCTAAGAGGAGTGGGCTATGACTGATTTGGCGAGGGAAGGAATTGAGAGAGGAGAAGAGAGGAAAGAGTTTGAGATCTCAGAACTCCTTGTGTGATTTTCCTATGTTTCCTTTCTTCACCACACAAAGAAGAAGAAAGTGTAACTAAACCACCATACATGATTTGGAGAGAAAGAGGGGGAAGGGAGTTTATAACTCCCTCCTAAATAACATTAATTAAAAAATTAATTTAAATTAAACTAATTTATTTATTTAATAAATTATTTAATATATATTCATATGATAACTTTCTTATCATATAACATATATTAAACTATATGTTATATCAAATATAACATACCTTTCTCTCACCAATGACTTTTAATATTAAATCACATTTATATTAATTTTAACCATATGAATCCAATTCATATATTTAATTTTTGAATTATATTCAAATATTTATTTCCTCTCGTAAATACTTAATATTATAATTATTTATCATATACATTAGAGTAATTATATCATATATAATTAATTAAAGCCCGTTGAGCTACTGAGGGGGACCTCATGGACTTGTAGCTTAAAGCTCCAAAAGTAGTGAATAATTAATTAAACTTTTTAATTTAAATTATTTACCATCCGTTAACTGACGGACAATCCACTAAAGACTGTCAGCTGCAATTTCACACTATAGATATATTTTTGTGTCCATTGGATATAACCAGCAATAGTATGACGACCCTTCACAAATTGCTCATAAGTACAACTAGGTAAAAATTACCGTTTTGCCCCTGTAGTTACTTCTAACTCCTTAAGTACCACTGATCCCTCTAATGAACAATAAATCATAGTTCAACTATAACTAACCCTTCTCGGGCCAGGAGAGGGTGTGGTGTCACATTATTCAAGCCCCGAAATCAGTCCTTAGAGAGGAATTTATCTATTTACCCTGATGTTGGGGAAGGAGTGACTTCTTTCTTGTGTAGCTATGTTCCCAGCTCCCCAATCAGACGAATCCTCAAGATGGTAGGCTTGTTAAGTTGGCGATCTGGCACTCTCATCCATACAAATCAAAGGACCACCCTCATAGGCAGGAGTTCATAACTCACTTAGGATTCAGGTCATGTTACTGAAGGAACTCTTATACAAGAGTACCTATGAACGGAAGCGGATCTTTCCAATTCATTGTGATAGAATTTCACACATACATTCTAACATACAAGTATGCATTGAAAATACTAAATCTGGCATGCTTTAAAAGATAAATACAAGAGACTGAAAGACTTACCAGTTGAAGACTTTCTCCAAAATCTCGGTCTCGCCGTGAACGAACTCCTCCCACACGTCTCGTCCAACAACACCACGGTCGTCTGCACGAACAACAGAGCACAAACAACAGGCAGCAGGACGACACTACCACCCGAAGGCCCTCAATATTCTCAGAGTGAGAATCCAAAGGGTGGACTTTTTGATGGAATTGATAGAGGGGAGGAGGAAAGGCTATTGTGTACTACGAAAAAGCAAGTGGAAAGAAAGGGAAGACTATCGTATAGTCGGGTGCTTGATCGTCTAGGTCGGGGTACACGATCGTGTAGTAATTGCTAGTATCGTCTATGAAAAGGTAAGCGATCGTTTAAAATACACTCAGGTCCTAAGTGGATCTTCTAGTAAGGTAAGCGATCGTTTAGATAATTGTTGGGGCGATCGTTTAGAAGCACGGGTGTGTGATCGTTTAGTAAGTGGACGCTATCGTATAGGCTCTCAACACTAAGCGATACAAGACTTTTACATCGTGAATGATTTTTTGTGTCTCGTGCAAATGAAAAACAATTTTTCATTTTATTCTTCAATTACTAGAATTGAATTGAACTTCTCACTATCGCACGAATTCGAGAAACCTTCAGCCAATTATCTCATAACCGTCCAATTAATAAAATAATGAATATAACCATATTATATTTTTAACCTATAGTTTGATATCATATATCAACTATAGTATTTTCTCCTTTACTTGATATAAATCATATTTATATCCAATTTCTCCAAAATAATAATACATTTAGTCAATCATATCATATATTAATTAACCATTTCAATTATATCATATATAATCGAACTCCCTCTTGTCAATTTGAACATTTCAAACTGACCCAAAAACTTATTCTCAACTTGTATCTAAGCTACCAAGGGGATCTTATAGACCTATGACTCGAAGCTCAACGGTAACATGAATAGCAGACTAAAACTTTTTAGCCACGAGATCCATCATCTGTTAACTACCAGGCATTCCACTAAAGACCGACAGTTGAATTCTTTCTTACCACAAATATATTTTTGTGTCCATTGGATATAACCAATCATGAGTATGATAACCCTTCACAAATGCTCGTAAGTATAGCTGGGCAAATTTACTGTTTTGCCCCTATAGTTACATCTCACTCCTTAAGTACCAACTAATTCCTTTAATGAACAATACAACAGAGTCCAACTATGTGTGAAACCTCTCGGGCCATGAAAAGGTGTGTGATGTTACATCGTTCAAGCCCTGGAATCAGCCCTTAAGAGAGCTTATCTATCTACTTTACCCCTACTATCGAGGAAGGAGTGAATTCCATCTTGTATCTGAGTTCTCAGCTCCCAAATCAGACGAATCCCAAAGTGCTAGTTTGAGCCGGCGGGCTGGCACTCGCACCCATGCAATCAAAGAGCGCGCCTCAATGAAGGATATTCTTATCACTCAAGATTATGATGACATGTTCTATGGTCATTCCTAGTGAAGTGAAATCTCTATCATGAACGATGTTTATTATAACGAAGACATTAACACTTCGTGGTCAGGTCTTATACAAACTCTTTGTATTAGGACGCCCCCGCCGCCATGTCCCCTACACGACTAATCAGGATCAACCCTATCTGTGACAAGCCAACAAACTATCTTGTAACTATTCCCATAAAGCGGGCTCATCTCGTAGCGTTACCAGAATTGGTTTCCTCCTTATATCCATATACTACAAACCATTTTAGATTATCACTTAAGACCGATCCACTTGATGTCACGGCACACATGTAAGTTTACATAAAATACCAGGATATATATTTTGTTTGTTGGTAAAACAAATAAAACATTCCAACCTGAGCAAAATTAAGGAAGTGAAGTAAATACATATACTTATACATCACTAGCATTCGTACAAAACTGTTACAAACTACAGGGACCAAGAGACTTTAGGGCATCACTCCCAAAACTATCTCCTGGGTGAAATGCAAGTCTCTATAATGAACGTGTGTTATATAATATCCTCTCTCCTTTTGGATTTAATATTAAATTAAATTAATTAAATTCTTTAATTAATTATTGAATATTAATTTAATTTTAAAATTAATTATTAGAATTAATTTTGAAATTAAATGGAATTGATCAAAATTGTACTAAAAGTCAAAATTGTTGATTAGATAAAGAATGCAATGAAAGTCAAAATGTTGACTTTTTTTACTTTAAAAGTAAAAAAGTCAAAATTGTTGACTTTCGACTTCGAGAGTCAAACTTTGACCTTTGACCAAGTTAGAAAAAAGATCCAACAATTGTGTGTGAAAATTGCTAACTTTTGCATTGCCAAGTGCTGTCTTCAATTGAAAACACTTGCCCCATTAATCCCACTTTGAGTTAATGGATTTTTTAATGTCAAATTCTCATCAAACTCAAAGTTGTATGTTTTGCATGTAATGGCCGTTAAAAAGAAGAGATTTTTTTAAAATTTTAAGCTTATTGACCAAATGGAAATTTATGAGATTATTTGATAATCTCATAATTATTTTCTCTCAAATACTTAACCTTTTTCTCTCCAAATTAATCACTCACCAGATCCCACCATCCCGTTCTAAGGCCAGAGAAAGTCGAGAAGACTCTCATAGTAATCTACGAACCATTCGTAAGGAGATTTTTGCTATTTTGGAGAATATTGAAGTCTACAAAGATTGTATTTCTTCTATCCTTTTATACTTGTTTTAATTTGATGCTTATTTTTTTAAAAATTACCTAATTAAAGTAGTTTAGATACGTTTTTCCTTTCGCTGCATATGTGTTCATTCCTTCAAAATGTGTGTATGTTTTTTTTAATAGAAGAAAACAAATTATTACATATAGAAAACCCCTTGGGATTGTAAATCAAAATTATGAACAGAGGAGAATGAAAGGTGGTTGTTTCATTTCGACAAATCTTGATGTTGTTTATTGCTTGGATGTATCTTATTTCTGATCAAGTTCGACCCTTCTGATTAAACTAGTATAAAACTTGAATTATATTGATTAGAGTCATAATCCAAGGGAAAAAAGTGATTTTTTTTTTTAAAATGAAAATCATGAAAAAAAAAATCCTCAAAATAAAGAGGAAAAAGGAGAAAAAGGTGTCAACTGGAAGTTGAAAAATCAAACCATGTGAGAGACTCAACAATGCTATCACTTTCTGATCCAAATCTTGGAAGGAAGTTACCTCAAATGTGGAAAATGAAAGCCTTCTAGAAGCAATCATATTTTTCTAATAAACTTAGAAATTTAAGAATGGTGTGAAACTCTTGAAATTAAAATAACATATTTTTTTAAAAAAGATATATAATAATATATTATTATTTAATGACGTTCCAAATGCTAAATAGAAGTAGTATGCATTATTGGATAAAATTTATAGTACTATGTAGTAGTAAGTACTCCTTCAACTCATATTTTGACACGTTATATAATATTTTTAGGACATAATGTTTCTTTTAGGACTCGTAATAAATGAAGGTAATAAGTAAATGGACAACTGTTTTATTAGTCTATTAAATATTTTTCCGTAATACCAAAAATTGTCTGAATAGATTCCCTTACCTTCCACTCTACCAAATTTAAATGGATTATTTATGAAATTTATAGTACTATACGAATACGATTGGAAAAATCTTCCCACTTCTATAACAGGAATAAGCAAAAAATAATAAAGAAATTAAAAGAAAGCAACAAAATTGGAAAAACACATGAATATACGTGGAAAACTCCAAACACGGAGAAAAACCACAGCTCACTAGAAAGAAATCCACTATGTGAAAATTTGTTATAATCACACAAACAATTCTTTCCCCCGTTCCCAATTACAATAACACTCGATCAAAACTTTTGACTACTCAAACATTTTTTCTCACCCTCAAACTAAAGAATACAAAAGAAATTTAATTAGAGTTAGCACTCTAAGCATAAAAGTGTTTCTAATTGGGATGACTGAAAACCAAAGACATGATTCCTTTTATAGGCTTGGAGCCTATGGCTATCCTAAACCTTTTTGGTGTAGGACAAATCCATGACTTCCCTAAACCTTTTCAATGTAGGACAAACTCATGACTTTCCTAAATCTTTTTTATGTGCGACAACTGCAATTCTAATATTTTGCCAAAAATCCAACAAATTCTACCTTGGCAAGATATTTGAAGAATCCACAGCTTCTGCAACATCCATTGTCTTGACCGACAATCATAATTATCATCTCATAGAATTATAACCTACTTCACCATAAAAAGTAGACCATGTGGAATACCACCTCCGAAGATTTTCCTTTTCCATCACATGTCGATAAACCATGCTAATATTTATAGTGCAACTTCCACCTACTTGGCTCACTTGGAAGTCCTTCAACCATCGACACAACTTCCACCACATACCTTGCATATCCATCAAGTCAATGTTCCGATACAAACCTGTGAACCACAAACATCACATTCTCTATCATAGTAAAGCAGACATACCACAAAGATGAATTTTTGTCTTCTTCAGAGGAAGTCAACGTCTCTTCTGACGTAAAAGACACCATCAACATCCAATCCAAAGCCCATAGATGAACCTGCTCCGATTTTCATATACTCAAAATGTTTGCATCCCCAACAACCTATCTTCTACTCGAAGACTCTCTGCTTTGAATCTATGCTAGAATCACTTTAGTACTACACTAGAACATCATCACGGCTTAACTTGCACTTCTGTAACCCAAATTATATTAGCACATCCTTGACTTGCACTCCTTCCATCAAATTTCTCCACATCAAACTTTATTAAACTGATAAAATTTGACACACATCTGCTTTAGTCCTAGAAAATCATCAAATAGTGAATAACTCACACTATTCACAAAACATCGCAACCTATTTCAAGAATTCCTTTCTGATGTGGAAGCTCAGACAAAGTCGCAACTACAGAGCATACTCAGACATTCAAGAAATTACGAACCTGAGCTCTGATACCACTTGGTGGGAACAACACACTATTCACAAACTACAGAGCATACTCAGACATTCAAGAATTCTTTTACATAGAAAACTCTAAACTTGAAGAAAAACCACGACTTACCAAAAAGAAATCCACTATGTGAAAAATTGTTACAATCATACGTAACAATTCTCTCCCCCGGTCCCACTTACAATAGCACACCCTCTCAAAGCTTTTGACTACTCACATCTTTTTTCTCACTCTCAAACTAGATAAGACAAAAGGAATTTAATTAGAGTTAGCACTCTAAACTTAAAGTGTTTTTAACTAGGACGACTGAAAACCAAAGACATGGACTCCTTTTATAAGCTTCGAGCCCATGACTTTCTAAACTTTTTTGATGTAGGACAAGCTCATGACTTTCCTAAACCTTTTCAATGTATGACAAACTCATGACTTTCTTAAATCTTTTTGATGTAAGACAACTACACTTCTAATATTTTGCCAAAAACCCAACAAAATTTTTATATTCCCTTCATTTATTGTGTGCCATATCATTATGCTTAAAGCAAAACTTTCTAATGTTGATGTAGGATTCACCAATATTTATGAAGTCAAATGTATAATGTGAATAAAAGGAGATGATACTCTCGTAATACTAAAAAATTTTCTATATATATTCACATGTTTTCTAAATCATAGACTTTACTTTCTCAACATCATGTGGATCTTAAGTCTCACCTACCAATGTTTTCCAACATCATCATATTTGAAAGTGCCTGAAAAAAGTTTGAAAGAGTAGAAATTCTTAATTCCTATCCAAAAAAGATATTGGCTTTGGATGTGTAAAATAAGATATCTAAATTTATGTTGACATGTCGATATTTTCATATATTTATAAAGTTTGACATGTGGATGAAATGAATCGATATTTCAATTATAACATTAAAAAAAATCAATAAAAACATAAAAAGAAGCAGCAAAATAATGTTTTTAATATTAATATAACTAAATAATAGGCAATACACACGTGCATACCCACACGCACACACCCACACCTACACGCACATACACATGCACACACATTTGCACGCATGTGCGTGCACACACACATGTCCAGACGCGCGCAGACACACAAACCTTGTCATTATTTCAAAAGTACTCTTGTACTTCTAAAATTACTATATTATTCTCAAACTTTCATAAGCATTTCAAAACTACATTTAGAGTAGAAATCCTTTAGATATTCGAATAAAAATTGAGACTTGGAATTATATGGTAGTGGCCGAGTACTTCTAAAGTTATTATATAATTCTCAAAACTTTCTTAAATGGTTCAAAATGACATTTAGAGTGGAAATCCTTTAGAAGTTCGAATAAAAATTGAGACTTGGAATAATGTGGTAATGGCATCTTGAACGGTGTGAGATCTAAGTTTTTATTGTAGATCATTGCCACGCACCATTTGATCAATCCCAATTTTCATTAAAAAAAATTTAAGGGTTTATACTCCAAAAATAATTTTGAAACATCTATAAAAGGTTACGTTAAATAATAACATGTCCCTTATGATAGTATGAGGTATTTTGAAATGAAGAACAAAGTTTGATGGGTGTGTGTAGAGATATCCAATTTCCCACGGCGATGGGGATTCCCCAATTAGGCGAGGAATGCATTCTCCGTTCCCATCCCCGACCCGGCCCCCCGTTCCGTCCCACCACCGATTAACTTTTCATATTTATTTAATATAGTTATCAATGTTATGTTATTACTATTATATAAATTTACATTTAAATTTCAAATTTGATTATTTATTGGAAAATGTATATATGTTATATTTAGATTTATATATGTGATAATATGATTTATTTATTTCTTTTCTACTAAAAATTAATTAGCTTTTTTAGGCCAAATTTTGGAATATTATCTTTTAATTCAAATTGTCGTATAAAACTAATCATAATAAACAATTTAGTGATAAATTTAATTATTTAATTAAAATTTGCTTACATTAGTGATTTAAATTAATTGACATTACAAAAAAAAAAAAAAGTAACAGGAAAAATTTCCCGCGAGGAATCCCTGCCCCAATCCCCGTGGGGAATTTCACGGGGATGGGAATGAAATGGGGAGCGGGAACGAGGATGGGGAATGGCATCCTTGTCCCCGCCCTGCTCGTGGACATTTCTAGGTGTGTGTGTTTATAACTGTTCACACGAGGCTTCCGGAGAAACGTGTTTTGTGTAGTTGAACTTGGGTTGGAGTTGATTTGATGCGATGTGGTTCGATCTCTAATATTTGATTCTCTGATTCTCTCTCAGTTGGGTGAATATGCTTGACTTGGAGAAGGAAAGCACCGAACATTCTTGAAGTAGAAGTCTTGGAAGCATGGAGTAGAAGTCTTGGAAGAGTATTTGTGTCTTCAAAGGTCTTCTACCTTATAGGAGTGCAGCTTCAAGGGTCTTGGAAGTTTAAAGTAGAAGTTTTGGAAGAGTATTTGTGTCTTCAAAGGTCTTCTGCCTTATAGGAGTACAGCTTCAGGAGTCTTGGAAGCTTGAAGTAGAAGTCTTGGAAGAGTATTTGTATCTTCAAAGGTCTTCTGCCTTATAGAAGTGCAGCTTCAGGAGTCTTGGAAGCTTGAAGTAGAAGTCTTGGAAGAGTATTTGTGTCTTCAAAGGTCTTCTACCTTATAGAAGTGCAGCTTCAAGAGTCTTGGGAGTCCTCTGCTTGTTAGTGAATTCTCTCTGAGTCTTCTGAGTGTAGAAAATACTGCCCTTATAAATGAAGAAAACTTCTCTATTTATAGAGTTCTCAGGTAGGCTTCATGGGCTTGGTTGGTCCATGGGCCTGACCCTTGGGCCCAATTAGTTGGTTTTGGGCCTGATCTAGAATTTGGGTTCAATTCAAATTTTTTTGTAGTTTGGACTTTAAGCCCAAATATAATATCAAATTGGACCAATTTAATCTCATTTGATTCATTCGCGTGACGTCATCGAAACTTATCTTCAATTCAATTCGGGACATGTGTCAACTTCTAATTGGACCCAAAGTTAATGATTTAGAAATTCGTCGTTAATTTAACAAACGACTTGTTGACTTGTGATTAGTCCAAAATTTCTCATTCAACAAATGCCCCATTTTTGAGATTTATGCACGTATATGGGTGGATGAATCCCGAAAAAAATGTAATTTGAAATCAAAGTATGATTTTTTGACTCTTTCAATTTGATGTATCATCATGATCAAAATATGAGAATTTAGCTCAAAATTTTGATTTGAAATCTTGTTCGTTTGACACACTTTCGCTAAGTAAACTTTAATTTGAACTAAAGTAGAATTTATGTTCCACTTTAATTGCAAATTTAATTTAATTCGAATTCGGAATAAACTTTGGGGTGAA
>NC_052359.1:1257137-1258199 GCF_009727055.1 Benincasa hispida | reverse complement strand
TCCCTTTTTTTATTATTATTTTTATTAATTTTTTTCTTTTTTTCTTTTTTTTTTTTATCTCAGGCAGCCGTCTGCTTTGTGGCTAGTGATACCAGCCTTAGCGAGATTTTCTTCTCCATATTGTTGGCTTATGCCAGATTCTCTCAAGTCTTAAGCTTAAAACTCCTCGTCATTGAATCTGGGGATTCAAAACTCCACCGTGACCCCTTATTCAGGCAGCCTCCAATCGAGCATGATCTTTTTTGTTGACTCTTAACTAATTTGCTCAAGAATCAGAGTTCTACAACAAAATAAACAGTATTCAATTCGAGTAACCCATGATTTTATCAGATTTCAACTGATTAGTAGAAAAAAATCCCATCGAACTTAGCTATATAAATACTGGTAGAACGCATGCTCTTCTTCATCTTGTAGTGTGATCTCCTTCGTTTTTACGTCCTTTGCAGTTTGAATTGTGATTCTCTTTCGATCTTACGTTCTTTACATCCTTTGTCAATCGAACTCGGATTGCAAATCAGCCTTGAATTGCAGTAGGAAGCTGTAAGTGAGGGGAAAGGAGAAAGAAGGAAAGATGGGGAATTAGGGCTTCCCTTCCTTTTTTGTTTTCATATATATTTTTTTTCTTTTTTTTTCACACTTTTCTCTCTCTTTTTTTTCACATGTTTTTTTTTTTTTTCTTCTCTTTATTTTTTTTTCAGAAGTTTCTTTTTTGCTTTCCTTTTTCAATTGTTATACTTTTACTCACGAGTTTTAAGTCTAGTTTTCATTTGGCCCCTATATTTCAATAATTTACTTTTTTATTATTATTTTTTTTTTTTTACTAACTTGCCCCCCTACTATTTTTTTTTTAGGAGTTACAGTGCAACCAAAGGAGCACAACAAAACAAATTTTTTTAATCTCATCGACTCGTCTTTGGTGCGCATAAGGACGACCTTGGCACAGTCTATCTATTGTGTCCCTATTCGTGCTTCTTGATCGTGCAAAAACCTACAAAGATGCAACGTCGTTCCATGGGAGGGGCCTCGCAAAGGCTTACAACTCTCCCATTCAATCACCCTAGG
>NC_052359.1:1254679-1255882 GCF_009727055.1 Benincasa hispida | reverse complement strand
TTGGAGATGAAACGAAGCCACGCCACGACTTTGAAAATGAAGTGAAGCCACGTCATTAGTTTGGAGATGAAGCGAAGCCGCGTCGTTAGTTTGGAGATGAAATGAAGCCACGCCACGACTTTGAATATGGAGCGAAGTTGCGTCATCAGTTGGAGATGAAACGAAGCCATGCCACGACTTTGAAGATGAAGTGAAGTCGCGTCATTAGTTTGGAGATGAAGCAAAGCTGCATCATGATTTTGTAGACTGAGTCATTGAAGATGGAGTCGAGCCATGCACACCGACCTTGAACTTGAAGATGGAGCGGAGTCATGCACACCGACATTTAACTTGAAGATGGAGGAGCGTATAAGTTTACTTTTAAAGAGGAAGCGAAGCGCATTACACATGTGTGCCTTTTATTTATTGTGTTGGCTCCTTACGAGGGATGAACATCTTCAACCCATTGTGTTGCCCCCAATAGGGATGAACATATTCAATCTGAAGTGTCATTCTTTGATGGGGATGATCAACATCAATCTTGTAGTATTATACTTAGATGGTTATGGTACCTCTTCTGATGAACTAAACTTAAATTTTTTTAAGTTTTCTTCGTACCTTTAAAGAAATGGATCGAATCATGACGTAGTTCAAGTTTTTTTTTAACTGGACTGAACTTGAAGTTTCTTTCAAGCTACCTACATACCCTTCTTAATGATAGAGATCAAGTCATAATGTAGTTCGAAGAAAATTTTTTTCTTTTTATGCGCGACTGAACTTAAATTTCTTTAAGTTGCCTACGTACCCTTTATAATGAAAGGGATCAAGTCATAATGTAGTTCATACAAAGGGGTTTTTTTTTTATGCGTAAAACTTTTTGAGAAACTTGCCATTAATTGGGCCAATCCTTAGCCCGTCCTTAATGATTATCTTGTACGCGCCATTTGTGTAGACCTCTTTGACGATATAGGGTCCATCCCATTTAGGTGTGAACTTATTCCCCGTATGTCTCGTTGTGATAATGGGTCTCCTTACGGTAAGAACTAGATCACCTACTTAAAAGGACCAAGGCTTTACATGTTTATCGAAAGCCTTAGACATTCGTGCTTGGTAACATTCCAGCGCTTGCTGAGCTTCTAACCGTTTTTCATCCAATGCTTCCAACTCTTGGAGCCGCAGTCTGACGTTGTCTTCCGTAGTCAGCCCTTCTTGCACTGCCATTCT
>NC_052359.1:816702-880468 GCF_009727055.1 Benincasa hispida | reverse complement strand
TATATATTAGGGGTCTTTTTAAATATAAAAAATATTTGAAATTTTTTACATTTTATAGCAAAAAGTTTCAAAAGTACAATCACTTTTGGAACTTTTTACTATAAAATGTAAATATTTTTGGGATTTTTCTATTTATAAGAATTTTTCGATTTTTTTATTAATATATATGTAATTCGGATTAGATTGAGTCAATCCAAATTTTGTTTTATTCAACCCTAGATCCAACCCAACTCAAGAAAAATAGAAAAAAATTCAATCCAATAAACTCAAAAACAATACTAACAGGATTAGGTAGTTCGAGTTGTTCGGATTGTCGGATCATTAGAACACCTCTAATAAATACAACATTTTAAGATATAAACTCAATTTATTTTTGTTAATTTAAAATATGTATTATAAAAGTATTATAAATTATATGATATTACAAAATAATAATTCTTAAAAAAATTTAAGAGCGGTTTTCAAATATAGAAAAATGAGTAAACTTATTTACAAATATAGTGAAATATACGGTGATATTTTTTTTTTATTTATAAACATTTTCAGTCATTTTATCATTTTAAACAATTACCAAAAGTTTAAACATAAAACCTACCATTTAACCTATTATTTTGTAGTTTATATTCAATCTACTATTTAGTAGGTATCTAATTAAAATTTAATTTTTGAATTTCGTACTAAACCCATCTAAAATCATGAAATGCAATTTTTTTTTTTTTTTTTTGATTTAATCTCTGGACCAAATTTTTGTTTTTAAATGGCCTATAAAATAATTATATGTCCAATCTTAGTGGGTTTCCATAAATATATTTCCATATGCAAGAATCAAGTTGATCAATGGTTCCAAGGAAGAGATGATAGTGAATATATATGGTGGTTTGATTGATAAATAGGGAGAGAATTAATTTCATAGTTAGGGCTCCACATTCTTAATGATAAAACCCCTACTCTCCATTATTTTTCTATATTAAACCAAATTAAAGTCATCTTGTGACTTGACCATGTAGGACACCATCAACGACTTCATCTTTTTTAATGGTTATTTATGGTTTTGGTACCAAAACTTTTACAAGTTTCAATTTTGGCCATTCAAATTTTAATGTAACTATTTTGATTTTGATCTATAAATCATCAAATCACTTTCAATTCGATTCTTTGACTTTTAAAAATTATAATATTTCAACTTCCTATATACTCTATATATCTACTCCTTAACCTAACTATACTTTGGATCGGATTTGGATATGACATATGGTTAAGCTAATTATATATATATATAAATATTGGCTAGTTAGTAGTTACAACTAAAACAAAAATTGCAATAAGGATAGAGATTAAAAGTAACTATTTATTAGGAACCTGACACAAATTAATTAAATAGGCATTTGTATCTTTTATTACTATGCATTTATTGGAGAGGATCGATGTTCGAAAATGAGCCATCGCTTGATCTTCGAAATTATTTTTTAAAATTTAATTAAACAGAACAATAACGAAAACGATGTTAAATATTCATCCTTAAACATACTTCTAATGAAAAAATAGAGAAAAAAGGATAAGAATACTAATCCTTGAATATCCTATCTTCTCGCTTCCTCTCCGGTGGTCACAAATAGTAACAACCCCTTGATCCCGAACGCCACAACATAGAACTTCTTCGATATAGTAATGAAGTCTTCCTTGTTATTCTCAAGGAGAGAACCAAAAGGAGAAATCTTGAGAGAAATATTCTAGGAGAGAAAATTACAGAGAGATGGAGGAAGCACTTTTTAGGAGAGAGAACCTTTCTCTTGCATATTGATTTTCATGTAAAACTAACAATCTACCTACTCCTGATTTAACTGCATATATGAGAGATACCTCCAAAACTTGAAATAACTCCTAAGGAGTTATTGGCTTTGAATTTAAAATTTAAAATCAATTTTAATTCAATTATATTAACTAATTAATATAATTAAACTATATATTATATCTCATATAATGTATAACCTATAGTTTATTATATCATTTATAATATAATCTATAGTTTATTTTCTCTCACATAACCTACGGTATTAATATGAATCATATCCATATTAATTTTAACTTATAGTTTCAATTTGAATGATATTCATATAAATACTATTAATCTTATTCAAATATTTATTTCTCTGATAAAACTATATAGTTTTAATATGAATCATATTCACATTAATTTTAATATATAGTTTTTATATGAATCTCATTCATAAAATAAATACTTGAGTCATATTCAAATACTTATCTCTCTTATTAAACTATATAATGTATCAACATACATTATATTTTATAATGTATCAACATATATTATATTAATTGTATCTTATATAATTAATTCCCTTTAATTAATTTGAACAATTCAAATTAAATCAAAATTAATTTGATTCTCATAAGTCATTTTCGAATTAACAAGGGGACTTTATGGTCCTACATATTGAAGCTCTAATGACACGAGATTAATTGATTAAACTCTTTAATCAAATTAATCAATATTCATTGACTATCGGTCACTCCATTAAAGACTGACAACTGCACACTTTGCATTGTAGATATATTTATGTGTCCATTGGATATAACTAATCAACGGTGCATTGATCCTTCACAAAATGCTCGTAAGTACAATTGGGTCAAAATTACTGTTTTACCCCTATAGTTACATCTAACTGTTTAAGTATCACTGATCCTTCTAATGAACAATTAGTCATAATCCAACTATAACTAGACCCATCTCTGCCCAGTGAGAGCGTGAGGGCCCTCATTGTTCAAAACCTAGAATCAACATTAAAGGAGCAATTCATCTACATACCCTAACAAAGAGAATGAGTGAATTCCATTTTGTGTAGTTGAGTTTCTAACTACCCACTGAAATGAATCCCTAAAATGGTTGGCATATTGAGTTGGTGAAT
Source organism: Benincasa hispida (assembly GCF_009727055.1). Taxonomy (NCBI): domain Eukaryota; kingdom Viridiplantae; phylum Streptophyta; class Magnoliopsida; order Cucurbitales; family Cucurbitaceae; genus Benincasa; species Benincasa hispida. Next base: position 877,544 of record NC_052359.1, on the reverse strand, counting down.
CTGACCACTCTTACCCATACAAATCAAAAGATCACCCTCATAGGCGAGTTCGTAACTCACTCAGGATTAAGGTCAAGTCATCTATGGTCATCCTAGTAAAATGTAAGTCTCTTCTAGCAACGATGTTATAAAGAGAGACTAATCATTTCGTGGTCCGGTCTTACTATTGCTCCTCCATACAATTCTGTTTGATGCTTCTCCATACTATTACTCCTTCGTTGAGAGTGAATATTCATCCTGAAGTAGATTTCCTAGAATCTACATCAGTATAAAAATCAAAATCAGTGTATCCCACAAGGATCAAATCCTCAGGACCATACACGGGCATATAGTCCCTCGTTCTCTGAAGATACTTGAGGATGTTTTTAACAGCAACCCAATGGCTATGTCTAAGGTTGGACTGACACTTGATAAGAATTCCAATTGCAAAGCATATGTGGGGTCGTGTACATAACATACCGTATATCAAGCTCCCGACTACTGATACATAAGGAATTCTTTTCATTTCCTCAGCTTCTTGAGGTGTCTTAGGACACTATTCCTTAGAAAAATGAATTCCGTGTCTAGCTTTTGGAATTTTGCATGTTCTATCTTGACAACATCTTGTCAATATAAGATGCTTGAGACAGCGCTAGCATTCTGTTCTTGCGACTTCAAACAATTTGGATTTCAAGAATATATCGTGCATCTCTCAAATCTTTCATTTGAAATTGCGATGCTAACCATCTCTTTACGTCAACAAAGAATCCTGTCTCATTCCCAATGAGTAGTATATCATCAACATAAAGAGCTAAGAAAGCTATAATCTTGCTGACTATCTTCTTATAAACACAAGGTTCGTCAACATTCTGTTCAATGCCATAAGATTTGATCGCAGTGTCAAACCTTATATTCTAAGATCGAGATGCTTGTTTTAATCCATAAATGAATCTATTAAGCTTACAAACTTTTTGCTCTTGACTCTATTCAATAAACCCTTCTGGTTGAGACATGTAAATACTTTTTTCAAGATGACCATTCAAAAAGGTTGTCTTGACTTCCATTTACCATATTTCATAATCATAGAAAGCAGTAATGGATAAAATATAGTTTAATGATTTAATCATCGCAACAGGAGAAAAGGTTTCTTCATAGTCTACCCCTTCTCTTTGGAATTTTTTTTTCTCACGAGTCTGGCTTTATAGGTTTGCACCTTATCAGTTTGGTCTCATTTTCTATTGTAGATCCACTTGCAACCAATAGGTTTTACCCCATCTAGTTAATCTACAAGTTTTCAAACAGAATTGAAGTACATTGACTCCATTTCTAGATCCTTGGCTTTTATCCATTGATCTCTACCTATATCTTCCATTGCCTGTTTAAAGGTTAATGGATCATCTAAGCCATCATCAGGTATGATGACATGAGTTTCTATTAAACCCATATAGCGGTCAAGCTGTTGAACAATCCTCCTACTACGTCGAGGCATTCTCATCTTATGAGAAGGATGTCATGGAGTAACAACTCCTGTTGAAGGACCAGCTTGATCAACAACTTTTGTTTATTTATCTATAGATTCTTTGGACATTTCATCTAATACTAGTTTAATAATTTCTTATGTGATCTGCTTCTAAGAATGTAGCATTTGTCAATACAAATACCTTATCTTCTTAAGGATCATAAAATAGCCCACATTTTGTTTCTTTAGGATATCTTACAAATAGGCATATCTTTGAACATCGTTCCAACTTCTTAGAATTTTGCACCAGCACGTGTGTCGGGCATCCCCAAATCTTGAAGTGACATAAACTACCTTTACGTCCTCTCCATAACTCATTCGGTGTTTCTAAAACACTTTCTGAGGAAACCATGTTCAGTATATGTACATTAGCTTGTACTGCATACCCCCAAAAGGACTGAGGTAACTGGGCGTAACTTATCATTGAACGAACCATATTTAACTAGGTTCGATTTCTCATTTCTGCTATACCATTCTGTTAGGTGTACAAGGTGCTATGAGTTAGGATTGAATTCCAAGTTCTACTAAATAGTTCTGGAATTGTAAATCCATATACTTACCACCATGATCTGTTCGAAGTGTTTTTATCCTTTTACATAATAGGTTCTCAACCTCAGTCTTATATTCTTTGAACTTTTTAAGAGTCTTAGACTTTTGATGCATTAGGTAAACATAGCCATATCTGGAATAATCATCAATGAAACTGACATAATATTCAGAACCTTTCCGAACTTTAACATTCACGGGACCTCAAAGCTCTGAATGTATTAGTTTTAGAGGTTCTTTGCCTCTAAGACCTTTTTCTGAAAAAGATCTTTTAGGCATTTCTCCCTCAATACATGATTCACATGGAGGTAAAGATATGTCTTCTAACTGATTTAGATGACCATTCTTTATCAATCTCTCAATCTTGTTCAGATTTATGTAATCAAGTCTTAAGTGCTAAAGATAGGCATTAAGAGAAATCTTTCTTTTCTTATTTTGAGTTTCTATTGTTTTAAACATCTTTATATTTAAAATGGCTTTTGCCTCAGTTGGTTTTAACACATACAAGTTATTCTAAAGTTTAGCTGTACACATTTGAACATCTTTTGAACTAATGAACACTTCATTACATCAAAAGTGACTTTATATATATGTTTCAGCAAACAAGATACAAAGATTAAGTTCTTTTTCATTTTAGATGCAAAATATACATTTTCTAGTAAAATGTAAGAATCTCCAAAAAAATAACTTGATGTCTCCCACTGCTTCTGCTGAAATGATTTCACCTGTTCCCACCTTGAAAGTCATTTCATTTTCTAATAGCTACTTCCAAGAACTAGTTTCCTGTAAGAAAGTGTAAATATGATCAGCGGTGCCTGAATCCAGTATCCAGGTTAAGTGAGAACTTTCCACTAAACATGTTTCTATTACAAGTAAATTGAATTTACCTTGATTTTCTTGCTCATCTTTCTTTTCCGCAAGATACATAGGGAAATTGCGCTTCCAAAGCCCGTCGACTTTGCAATGGAAATATTTTTCTTTTGCAACTTTTGTCTTGCTTTTAGTAGTAGAAGACTGTTTCTTCCCTTTTCCCTTTTTCTTCATTTGGATACTCTTATCCTTCGAAGACCCAAACTTCTTTTTAGAGGATTTTGAACTAGATGAAGCACCATTCTGAAATTTTCTTTGGGAAAATGTTGGGGTTGATGCCCTAAATCTTGTAGGATCCTGTAGTTTGTAAATACTTGTATGAAAAAACACTTATTAACTTTTGTAAGTGTGACCCTCTAATTTCAGATTTCATAGAACAGTATGAATATTCCCCCAAATAGAAAGACAATGCTCAAGCTGAAACTAAGAAACCCTATTCATTTTGGAAGTTTGGATTATTCTGAATTCTATGTTACAACCCTCCGAGGGGATTGCTGTAAAAATGACTAGCAAGTGCCGCTTAAAAACGACAACAGACGCAATATAGAAATCTCACGGTTCAAACTAACGGAAGAGACCGTAGGATATGTTGACACATTTTCTGCACCCACTTACTATGAACTACTTCCTCTATTCACCTTGATATTGACCCATGCAAATACTTTCTGAATGGAGCAGTCGCGGTAAAAGCCACACGAAGCCGAGCACGGATCTCACGATGCGAACTTTTAGGGATGCGAGATCTAAAAATAATATATCGTATATTATTAATCTCCCATTGAAGTGTTCTAATAATTTGGGTATTTCTTGTACTTAGGTATATTTCGGCTAAAAAAGTCCTAAGTCTATGTGATTTATCCAAGTATAACATTTACATTTGGATTTAACTTACGATGTCTAAGTGATAAAACCATTTTATAACCTCATACCGCTTACGCATGCTTATAAGACCAATTAACAATGCTCAGTAATTTGGCTAAAATCCCTAGGTAGGAGGTATTACGTAAACCATCAACTTAAGTACCTCTAGCCTTGATAGGATTATAGACCGATTGAGTTTGGAACCATGTTTTATAAGATAACGACCTATTTTAACTATTAAAACAAGTTATTATTGAACCTAAGTGAGCATACATCTTATCTTAATTCTAGTTTTTAAATATCTAATTCATTTTATAACCCTTATAAAATTATGGACATACTATAACATAAACTTAAACATTCCACACATCAATATAACAATTATATTAATCTTATGAAACCCTACTCATGCATACTATACACATTATAATCAATTTATAATATATATCAATGCATGAAATATGTTTTCCTATGGTGGGAGTTTAAATCTACATGACATACAATATGCACATACATGTTTAATTTAAATATAACATACATTATATGCATAAAATATTTAAACAACAATGATATGGTTAAACTTTGGCATCCTAAGCAAGCAATAAACTATTTTAGTACAAAATTAAACCAAAAATAACTTGAAGAAGCCTTTGGACTGCTCGAACTAACTCGAACCGGACCTGAAGTGACCTTGAAAGGCTTCAAAAGTGGCTGAATCGGTCCAAAAAGGGGTTAAATGGGACCCAAGGAAACAAAAAACAGCTGAATCGGGTATCTCCCACGAATCGATCCTCATGCGCTCACGTTTTTAGGCTGGGATGAGTAGCGTTGCAATGCCCCACCCCAGCATTGCAACGTCTTAGGTTTCAGGAAGAACAACATCGTGACACTCTAAGAACAACATCACGATATTGTGAAGGTAGTGGCCGTTTTTCCAACTTCTACAGGTGATCTTGCTTGTTTGAATCTTCAATTACAATCTAGTTTCAACTATATTGACTCCAATAAATTTATAGACCTTTAATCATACATTAAGGCCCATCAACTAAGTGCCAATTACAAATTTAACAATTGAAATAAAGAGAATTCTAATGCAAAAGTTGAATTAAAAACCATATTAGTCACCAAACATGTATTGTTAGAATTTCACCCACCAAACTCAAATTAACGTTAATTGAGTGCTTAAATCATACTCTGATACCAATTGATAGAGTAAAAGATGCATAAAGCGGAAGCAAACAAAATCATTAAGCACTCTAATTACACTTAATTTGAGTACAAGCATGCTTAAAAATATATTTTAACAGAAAGAGGGTTTCAAGGAGTATACCTTTGTTGATTCCCTCTTAATTCTTGCTGAACTCCAGGAATTTGATCTCTAAAACTTTAGTAGACCACCAAAAGGAGATTCTCTACTATTCTCAGCCTTGGATTGTGTGGTAGAAATTCTAAATTGAGAGGTATAGATGTTGGGATTGGAGAGGGTTTGAGAGAATTTAAAAAATTCTCAGAATTTTCCAATAATTCAACATGCATTTACTCCAATTTCTGAAATTGAAGTATTTAACAAGTTCAAGAATGCAAAACTTAGACTTTCAGTTAATTGACACTTCAATTAGCATTAAGTGAGTGGGCAAGGTGTTGATTTGTGGAAAAATCCACTAAAACCCCCAAAATTGGGATAAATCCACTAAATGCATTTCAATTTTTAATTTAATTCAATTTTTCAACTTAAATTAAATTAAAACTAAAATTCAATTTCCAAAATTGAATTTCTTAATTTGAAATGATTTAATTTAATTTAAGTAATTAATTAAATAAATAATATTAAATTAATAAAACACCTAATTTAATCATGAATCATAATCACGTAAACAATATTTAAATCAATATTTTAATATTCTAAACTGTTCAATTACATTTAATTTCGATAAATTTAAACGTTTAATTGTATCAAATATAATTATCCAAACCCTAAAATTAAAATTGAACATTTCAAATTCCAAACCTTAATTTCAAATTTGAACGCTTCAAATTCGTTCAATTTTTTAATCCAAGGTTTAATCTTTTACGAACTAGTAGAGGGCCATATGGACCAACAGATCATGAACTCTAATAATTTGAGATTAATTGGCTAAACTCTTTAAACCGGATTAATCAATATTCGTTAACCATTGAGACATACCACTATAGCTTGATGATTGCACTCTTCTTACCGTAGATATATTTCTGTCCATTTAATTTAACCATGATCAGTAAGTTGATCCTTCACAGGTCGTTCATATTTACAGCTAGGTCAAAATTATCATTTTATCCCTGTAAATACATCTTGCTCTTTAAGCTCCCAGTGATCCTCTATTGAACAATTAGTTTATAGTCCAACTAATAAATCATGTCCCTCTCGGCCATGAGAGGGTGGGGCCACTTTGTTCAAGACCAGGAATCAGTACTTAAGGGAACAACCTATCTGTTAAGTCTAAAACGGGTAGGAGTGAGTTTTATCTTGCAGGACTATGTCCCCAGCTATCTATCTGGTCTTATCCCCAAAATGGGAGGCTTGTTGAACAGTGTTGTTGAACTACTCTTACTTATGCAAATCAAAGGATAATCCCGAATAAACAGGAGTTCATAGTTAGCTCAGATTAAGTCGAGTTACTGTAGGTCATTGAATTGACACCGTCAGTTTTAACAGTAAGCGATCGTTATAAAGAAAAGTGACATTTCATGGTCCGGTCTTATGCAAAAGTCTGTTGCATAGGATGCCCCTACTTGCATGTCTCCACATGAATGATTTCGGGATCACATCATTTGTATCACTTATACAAAGTAGGCCACATCCATAGTGTCTCCAGGATGAGGTACCTAATCTCATCCATATACTTATAGACCTTTTTGGCTATATACTATAACTTGATCCTCTTTTATGTCTCTACGTAAAGTTAAAGTATTCACACTATAGTCATGGATCCGTTTATTGAATTTATAACATAATGCAATTTCAATAACACTTTTATTGAATAAATTCTTCAACAATACTTTTATTGATAAATAAAATATGTTTCCATGATTACGAACTACGAGTTTTAGAAAATTCCTAATATATGGCATACAATATGCTATATAATAATGCATACATCACATGTATAATAATATAAATAAGCAACAATGGATCAAAATTGACATCCTAAACAATTAATTAAATTAATATAACAATTATATTAATTTAATTAATTAAAAAACAAGTAAATTAACTAATTACAAATTAATTACATAAATTCAAAATAAATTCAGAAAAGGCGTAAGATTGCAAGAAAAAAACTATCTTGCTTCTTGAATGCACGACCGTTACCATTTTCACATGCGTGCGAACTGATTCAAGTGTCACAATGCTGCAACTAAAGCATTATAACGCTAGCTTTTGTGCTTCCATAGTATACCCCTACGTTACACATAGCGTTACAACACTGGGCATTTTGCCTTACAGCATAAGGCACAGTATCGCCACACTGTGCTCTTCGCTCTAGCGCAGAATGCTTCCTCTGATTTGATCTCAAGCCCGATCTTGCTCTAATAGCCACCAAACTCTTCAGTAACCAAAAACCAACGAGCGACATAGACTTACATACTCGATAGTGGAAATTAAATGCCCAGATTACAGGGCAATTACAAGTTTAAACACTTTAAAACGGTAAATCTATGCCAATTTTGAAACATCCATGTGCAATACCATATATATTCAAAGTGCAGTAACAAAAAATTCCACCAACTCTGTAATTAAGCTAGGAAATGAAATTCAAAGACGAGATGACTTTGCTACCAATTGAAGGGAATTGATTTCCCGCAGTGGCAGCGAGGGATCGTTTGTGCCTTTGAAATCATTTTATAGAACTTAATTAAATAGAACATTAACTATGATAACATTCAACCTTAAACATACTTTTAATAGAAAAATAAAGAGGAAAAAGGATAAGAACACTAACCCTTGAACATCCAATCTTCTCGCTTCCTCTCTAGTGGTCAAGAATAGTAAAAGCTTGTTTTTGACCCTGAACACCACAACATAGAACTTCTTAGAAACCATCAATGGAGTTTTCCTTGTTATTCTCAAGGAGAGAACCAAAGGCAGAGTTGTGTGGATTTTCCTTTTGGTAAGGGAGGAAGAAGAGAGATATGGAGAGAATTATTCTGGGAGAGAAAATTATAGAGAGAGGAGGAAGAACTTTTTAGCAGAGAGAACCTTTCTCCTACGTATTGATTTCACGTAAAAACCATCAACCTACCCGCTCTTCTCCCAATATACGAGAGATACCTCCAAACCTTGAAATAAATCCTAAGGAGTTATTTATTTTGAAAAATTAATTCATTTTAATTAATTTGAACAATTCAAATTAAACCAAAATTAATTTGATTCTCATTAGTCCTTTCCGAGCTAACAAGGGGACCTTATGGACCTACAAATTGAAGCTCCAATGATATGAGATTAATTGATTAATCTCTTTAAACAAATTAATCAACATTCATTAACAATCGATTACTCCACTAAAGGTCGATAGTTGTACTCTTCGCACTGTAGATATATTTATGTATCAATTGGATATAACCAATCAATAGTGCATTGACCCTTCACAAATTGCTCGTAAGTGCAGTTGGATCAAAATTATCGTTTTATCCCTGTAGATACATCTAACTCCTCAAGAACCACTGATTTCTCTAATGAACAATTAGTTATAGTTAAACTATAACTAGACCCTTCTTCGGCCTGGAATCAGCCCTTGAGAGAGAAATTCATTTGCTTACCCTAACAAAGGGAATGAGTGAATTCCATCTTATGTAGTTGAATTCCCAGTTGTTGGGGTTGATGTCCTAAATCTCGTAGGGTCCTATAGTTTGTAATTGTAATATACAAACATACGGAATGTACAAGCAAGCAACAGAAGAAATTAGAATCAAACACTCTAATTACACTTAATTTGAGTTATAAAAGCATGCAAACATGGTTTCATCAAAGAAGAGGGCTTTCAAAACCTTTACCTTTGAAGAATCCTCCAAATCCGAGCTGCTCTCCATAAATTTGTGCTTCAAAGTAGTAGTAGACCACAAAGAGTGTCTTCTCTACTATTCTTAGCCTTGGATTTAAGTGGTGGAACTCAAGGCTGAAGTAAATTGTGAAGGGAGATGGAGAGGGTTTGAGCAGAAACTATTTTTCTACAGAAAAATTGAAGTTGATTCAGCATCATCTTCTTATCAAATCAAAATTGAAGTGTTTTTGTATGTGATACATCCAAGTAACAAGATATAATATTGATTGCCACTTCAAATTTTCAGTTGGAAGTGATCTAGGTGTAGGAAATGCGTTTCTCCACCAAGCTACTTAATAAACTTGGCGATTTCCACAACGAAAAATTGATTTTTCAATTTCTATTTTTTTATTTAATTCAAAATTAAATCAATTTAAAAATCAATTTCTAAAATTGAATTAAAAATTGAAAAATTAATTTGATTTTAATTAATTAAATAATTTAAATTAATTAAATAATTTAAATTAATTAAATAATTTAAATTAATTAAATAATTTAAATTAATTAAATAATTTAAATTAATTAAATNCATCTAATTCATACATGAATCCTATTCATGTAATTAATATTTAAATCAAAATTTAAATATTTTAAACTCTCCAATTTCGTTTAATTTATTGAAATTAAACGATAATTGTATCAAATATAATTGTCCAAACCTTAATTTGAAATTAAACAACTCAAATTCAAATCCTAATTTGCAATTTGAACACTTCAAATTGAAACCCTAAATTCAATTTGAACACTTCAAATTAAAAACTCAATTTTGATTTGGAACATTTCAAAATCACTAAATTCACTAATCCAAGGAGTTCATGTTTTACGAGTTAGTAGAGGTACCTTATGGACCTACAAATCATGAATTCCAACGATTTGAGATTAATTGACTAAGCTCTTTAGACCGAATTAATCAATACACTTTAACTACCGAGTCACACCACTATAGCTCGATAGCTGCACTCTCCTCATTATAGATATATTTATGTCCACCATATTTAACCATAATTAGTAAGTTGAGCCTTCACAGGTTGTTCGTAATAATGGTTGGGTTGAATGTTGTTTTATCCCCAAAATTACATCTTGCTCCTTAAGTTTCATTGAATCTCTAATAAACAATTAATTTGTGATCCAGTCACTAAACCGAATCCCTCTCGGGCCAATGAGAGGGTGGGACCCCTTGTTCAAGACCTAGATTCAGTACTTAAAAGAACAACTTTTCTCCCATCCCTAATTTGGGTAGATGTGAATTTCGTTTTCCACCTTATGTCCCTAGCTATCTACCCGATCTTACTCATGAAGTGGGAGACTTATTGAGTCGGCGTTGTTGAGCCAACCCTCACCTGTGCAAATCTAAGGATAATCCTGAATAAACAAGGTCGAGTTACTTATGTCATCTATTTGAAACAGTCAGTCTTAAATAGTAAATAACGTTATAAAGTAAGAGTGACTTATTTCTTGATCTGATCTTATGCAAACTCATTGCATAAGACGCCCCATATGTTGGGAATGATGTCCTAAATCTCTTTGTAATCTCGTAGTTTGTAAATTCTGTATAAACATATTGTTATTAATAAAATAATTGTTATTTTATAAGCATGTACACAATCCAATAAAATAAGATCCAAGGTTATTTTATGTAAATTTAAACAAGTATGTAGAGACATACAAATGGATCTTGTTTAAATAATAACCTAAATGGTTTGTAGTAGATGGATAAGATTGGGTACCTTATCCTGATGACACTATGGATACGGTCTACTTTGAAGGTGTTACAAATGTTGTAAAGTGCTACAAATGATCTGATCCTGATTATTCATATGGAGACATGTGAGCGGGGGTATCCTATACAAAGAGTTTGTATAAGATCGGACCACAAAATGATTAGTCTCTTTATATAACACCATTGATAATAAAGACTTACATTTCACTAGGATGACCATAGGTGAAGGCGGTTCTTTGATTTGTATGGGTGAAAATGGTAAGATTGCCAACTCAACAAGTCTACCATTTTGGGGATTTGTCTGATTGAGGAGTTGGGAACTCAACTACACAAGACGAAATTCACTTCTTCCCTAATGCAGGAGTAAGTATATAAATTGCTCCCTTCAAGGCTGATTTTAGGGTTTTGAACATAGTGGTCACACCCTTTCCTGGCTCGAGAGACTTGGTCATAGTGGGACTATGACTTATTGTTCATTAGAGGAATCAGTGGTACTTAAGGAGATGTAACTACAGGGGCAAAACGGTAATTTAGCCCAGCTGTACGTACGAACAATTTGTGAAAGGTCATCGTACTATTGATTGGTTGTATCCAATGGAACAGAAATATATCTATAGTGTGAAGAGTGCAACTGTCGGTCTTTAGTGGAGAGTCCGACAATTAACGGATGGTGGATAATGTAATTAAAGAGTTTAATTAATTATTCATGTACTGTTAGAGCTTTAAGTTATAAGTCCATAAGGTTCCCTTAGTAGCTCAAAAGGATTATATTGAGAATAAGTTTTTGGGTTAATTTGATTGTTCAAATTAATAAGAGGAAATTTAATTATATATGATATAATTCAATTAATTCAATTATATATGATATAATTGATATAATGTATTTGATACATTAATTGGAGGAATAAATAGTTGAATGAGATTCAAATAGTTGTTCATTTAATATAAATATGATTTATTTTAAATGCCATAAAATAGAGAAAAAGAACTATAGTTTATGTTGTATGTGATGCAATATTAAAACTATAGGTTATAAATATAATATGATAAGTTAGTTATCATATTTATTAGTTTGAATAATAATCATTCTTTTTTTTTTTTTTTTCAAAAACTACCTAAGTGTGTGGTTATGCAATTTTATGGCAATTCAAGTAAAAGGAAAAATTAATTTTCTTTTGGATATACCAAGGATTTCCAAGAAATAAAAATTACAATAAGAATGCAAAGAGAGACAATGCGATAGTTTACACGACAAAAAGAGAGCATATACGATAGGCTCTTTGTCTAAGCGATAAAAGAGAGGTTATGCGATAGCCTAAACGATCGAGAAGTTCCTATGCGATAGTGCTTCTTCAATCGTCTTCCTCCTTTAAACTCACAAATATCCTCTTAACCAAAATAGTTAGAGCCCACCACTCCTAGGTTCTCACCCTGAGCATACCAAGGAATCCGAGTGGTAGTGTCCCTGTTGGTTCGAGGATTGAATTGTTGTTTGCTGCTTGTTCGAGAGGAGTGTTTGTGACTTGTTCGAAGCATTCCTGAACAAGTTGGATCGAGGGATTACTTGAAGAACGGTTCTTCAAAGGTATAATCTTTCAACCTTTGTTTTATTTCATAAGCATGCTGTAATTTAGTTTCTGATGCATAATCTGTTATGTATGACTGTGAATGTATGCGTTCAATCACAATGGAATTTGGACAATCTGCTTTCGCTCAAGGATCTACTTGAGCTTCCCTTCACCATACTCCTCATGTCAACAAATGAACAAATCAAGATCACTTCGTTTGTAGTACTTTACAACAAATTGTAACAACTACACAGTGGGCCACATCTAATAGTGTTACCAGAATAAGGTACCTAACCTTATTTGTATACTATAGACCATTTTAACTATTTACTCGAACTTGATCCATCTTTATGTCTCCACATAAAATTCAAGTATTCATGTAACCACCATGGATCTTAGTTTATTGGATTTAATCTTTATGAGTCCAATTTATATATTCAACAACTTTATTGAATAAATGTCAATAACATCTTTATTGATAATAGAATATGTTTAACTTTACAAATTGCGAGTTTTAGGACATACAACTTAACACAAACATTTTATTTATATAATAAAATATTCGATGTTTTATTTCAAAATTAGTTGCATTAACCACAAACAACTAAACTAATATCCATTGTAGCTTAAACATGTATGTAGAGACATATGGATGGATCATGTTTAAGTGATAACTTAAATGATCTGTAGTAGATAGATAAGGCTGGATACATTATCCTGGTGGCACTACGAGTATGACCCGCCTTGTAGGTATTATAGTTGTTGTAAAGTGCTACAAATTATAAGATCCTGATCATTCATGTGGAGACATGTGAGCAGGGATATTCTATACAAAGGAGTTTATATAAGATCGAACCATGAAACGTTTAGTCTTATTTATAACGCCGTTCATAATAGAGACTTACATTTCACCAAGATGACTATAGGTAACATGACCTGAATCCTGAGTGAGTGAGAGTGGCCAGATAGCCGACTCAACAAGCCTACCATTTTAGGGATTCGTCTGATTGAAGAGTTGGGAACACAACTACACAAGGAGGAATTCACTCATTTCCTAATGTCGGGTAAGTAGATAAATTGCTCCCTTAAAGGTTGATTTCGGGACTTGTTGAACAATGTGGTGCCACACCCTTTCCTAGCCCAAGAGGGGTTTGATCATAGTTGGACTATGATTTTATTGTTCATTAGAGGGATCAGTGGTACTTAAGGAGTTAGTTGTAACTACAGGGGCAAAACGATAATTTTGGCCCAACTGTACTTACGAGGAATTTGTGAAGGGTTATCGTACTGTAGATTGGTTATATCTAATAGACACAGATATATCTCTATAGTACGAAAAGTGCAGCTGTTGATCTTTGGTGGAGTGCCCGATAGTTGACAGATGGTGAAGGTGAATAATTTATTTAAAGAGTTTAATTAATTATTCACATATCATTGGAGTTTCAAGCTACAGGTCCATGAGGTCCCCTCGGTAGCTCAACAGGATTTAAATGAGAATAAGTTTTTGGATTAATTTGAATTGTTCAAATTGATTTAGGGAATTAATTATATAAGATATAATTAATTACATTTTAATTATATGTGATATAATTATCATAATGTATTTAGTACATTGTAATATTAAGTATTTATGAGAGGAATAAATATTTGAATATGATCAAATATTAATTATATGAATTGGATTCATATAATTAAATTTAATGTAAATGTGATTTATATTAAAAGCCATTGGTGAGAGAAAATTGAAACTATAGGCTATATTGTATTTGATACATTATAAAAACTATAAGTTATATGTGATATGTGATATAACATAGAGTTATGTATATATATATAAATTTAATTTTTTTAAAATTAATTATTTTATATTTGAATTATTGGGAGGGAATTAACTCCTCTCTTCAATTTTCTCTCCACCCATGTATTATTGAAGGAACTCTTATACAAGAGTACCTATGAGCGGAAGCAGATTTTTCCAATTCCTTGTGATAGAATTTCCACATATATATTTGCATTCACACTACTAAATTACCAGCATGCTTAGAGATAAATAAACAGGAGAACAAGCAAACTTACCAGTTGAAGACTTTTCTTCACAGCAAATCTCACTTTCGCTGGAACGGCAAGTTATCATTCAGCAACAACCAATCGTCTACCACAAACAGAAAGAAACGGGGATGACACCACCACTCAGAGCTCTCATTATTCTCGGAGTGAGAACCCAAAGGATGGGCTTTGTTCGGATTTGGTAGAGGGGAGGAGGAAAAGAGATTGTATACAACGATCAAGCAAGTGGGAGAAAGACTTGTCTATTGTATAGAAAAAATGCTTGATCATTTAGGTGAATTATACGATCGTGTAGGAAAAGATAAGCGATCATCTATACGATCATTTAGTAAAGCTCGACGCTAAACGATCGTTTAGTAAAAGATAAGCGATCGTTTAGTAAGTAGCACTATCGTATAGGCTTTGATTTACTAAGCAATGACCCTTTCAAAAACTATATCCACCAATGCTTAACACACCATGAGCTATTTAAGTGTCTCAAAACGATTCTTCATCTTACTCATTAGTTACGAAAAAGGAAGAGACACCGGCCAATTATCCCATAACTGTCCAATTAATAAACAATAAATATAATCACATTATATTCATAACCTATGGATAATATCATATATTAATCATAGTATTTTTTCTCTACTATATATAAATCATATTTATATCCAATTTCCTCCAAATTAATATATCTCATACATAAAGTCAATTATATCATATATAATTATTTAGTTCAATTATATATAATCGAACTCCCTCTTGTCAATTTGAACATTTCAAATTGACCCAAAAACTGATTCTCAACTTGTATCCAAGCTACCAAGGGGACCTTATGGACCTATGGCTCGAAGCTTCAACGGTACGTGAATAACTGACTAAACTTTTTAGCCACGATATCCACCATTCGTTAACTGCTAGAAATTCCACTAAAGACCGATAGCTGAACTCTTCTTACCATAGATATACTTTTATGTCCATTTGATATAACCAATCATCAGTACGATGACCCTTCACAGATCTCGTAAGTACAACTGGGCCAATTTACCGTTTTCCCCCTGTAGTTACATCTTACTCCTTAAGTACCACTGATCCCTCTAATGAACTATACAACATAGTCCTACTATGTGTGAACACCTCTTGGGCCATGAGAAGGTCTGTGGCGTCACATTGTTTAAGCCACAAGATCAACCCTTAAGGGATCAATCTATTTAAGGGAGCAATCTATCTACTTACCCATGCTTTAGGGAAGGAGCTCAAATGAGACAAATCCCCAAAGTGGTAGGTTTGACTCGGCGCTCTGGCCGCTCGCACTCATGCAAATCAAAGAACCACCCTCAGTGGCAGGAGTTCCCAACTCACTTAGGATTGAGGTCATGTTACCTATGGTCATCCTAGTGAAGTGAAGTCTCTATCATGAACAGGGTGATATGACGAGACGTTAACACTTCGTGGTTAGGTATTATACAAACTCATTGTATAAGACACCCCTGCTCGCATGTCCCCTACACGAATGATCAGGATCAGACCATCTGTGACAAGTCACAATACTTGTAACTATTCCATAAAGTGGGTCGCATCCGTAGCGTTACCAGGATAAGGTTTCCCTCCTATATCCATATACTACAGACCATTTTGGTTGTCACTTAAGACATGATCCACTTGTATGTCACCACATACATGCTTAAGTTACATAAAGACAACCAAGGATTTTAAGTCTATTGGTTTGTGATAAAACAAATAAAATATTAAACGTGCAAAGTCAAGAAGTGAAGTAAATATCATATATTATATATCACAAACATTCGTACAAAATGTGTTTACAAACTACAGAACACAAGACTTTATGTGGGTGATTGACAAAGGGGTGGGGAATTGGCTTTTTCAGTCTTCTCCTTCCAGTAACAAAATTCACAGAAAAGTTCTGTGAAAGTTCTTTGATATAGAGAAGAAAATCCCATGCTCTTTCCTTCTTCTTCTCAATAAAAATTCTCTTCCCTCTCAATCTAAAATCACCAGAGCCCACACCTCCTAGATTCTCACCAGAGAATACTGAGGTTTCTAAGTGGTAGTGTCCATTTGACCCATTTGGATTTCATTTGTAGTAGTTGAATTAAATGCATGATCTATTTTGTTTCTCTGTAAAATTTTTCAATTCTGTAAAATGGGATTTGGGTAGATCCGCTTCCGCTCAAGGATCTCCTCATAAGGGTTCCTTCACCAACTCCCCATTCAGATAAATCCATAAAATGGTAAGCATATTGAGTCAGCAAATCTGGCCTGTAAACCCCTAATCTTATTTTACTCGTTACTTACGTTTAAGTTCCTCTAAATGTGTTAGTTATCCTAATTATATATATAAGCTCTTGTAAGTATGTGATCATAATGTTTGTAGTAGTTGAAAAATTATGGAAGTTATAACGAGTGTGCGGAATGAAGGAATCGAATTTATATCAGATAGCACAGAGCAACAAACACTTAAACAAATTTTAGAAAAGCTAAGACAAGTGAGGAATGAAGGAATCGAATTCTCGCGGAAGCATGGGAACAACTTGCATTTAGATATTTGTTTTTATGGAAACAAAAAATAGTAAAATAAAACATGCATTTGTAGGATAAACATTTTTTTTAAAAAAAAAAACTATATGCATGCTAGAAAAGAGGAAGCAGAGGAGAAATCAAAACTTACCTTTGTTGACTCTTCTAGCTTTCCTCTTCCATTATTATCAATGATTTCAAATTTCTCCAATGAAGAAGGACACCACCAACAAAGTTACCTTGCTATTCTCTAGGATTCCAAAGAATTTGGAAGAGTTGTCTCTAAGAAATTTTAAGGAGGAAAATGGTAGAGGCTTGGAGGCTAGGTTTTTTGTGTAATGAAAAATTCCTTGCCCTAAATGAGCTATAAGGATTTATTTATATGGAGAAGGGTTAACCCTTCTCCAAGAATTTTCCATGCTAATTAATTAAATAACCATTATTTAATTAATTGAAAAATTAATTAACTAACCATATATTAAATCCTATTTAATATACATTTAATTAATTATCATAAATATCATATACTTATACTAACCTCCAATCTCCATTATTTCTTAATCAATTAATTGAGCATTAATTAATCAATTAAATGACTATATTAAACCATATTTTATATGAAGTTAATTAACATATAAATATCATATATTTATATATATACATCTCTTTATGAGTCCAATTCATATAAATGTAATATTCAAATATATCTCTCTTACATAATTTGCATTATAGATCATATCTATAATTAACCATTATATATTAATCTCATTAATATAAAATTTCCTCATTTAATATAAAAAATTTAAATAATTCCTCATTACATCCTTTAGTGATCTAACAAGGGGACCTTATAGACCTACAAATTAGAAGCTCCAATGATATGAGATTAGTTGATTAAACTCCTTTAATCCAATTAATCAATATTCATTAACTACCGATCACTCCACTAAAAACCGATAATTGCACTCTTCGCACTGTAGATATATTTCTATGTCCATGGATATAACCAATTAACAAAGCGATGACCCTTTACAAATGCTCATAGCTACAATTGGGTCAAAATACCGTTTTATCCATACAGTCACATCTAACTTCTTAAGTACCACCGATTCCTCTGATACACAAATAATTTATAGTCCAATTATAAACTAACATCTCTCAGGCCACTGAGAGGTTGAGGCCTCATTGATCAAGACACAGAACCGGCTATTAAGGGAAAAACTTATCTACTTTCCCAAGGAATGGGAAGCAGTGAATTCCATCTTATGTAGCTGTGTTCCCAGCTCCTTAATCAGACAAATCCCCAAAATAGTAGGCTTATTGAGTAGGCTATCATGGCCACTTTCACCTATACAGATCAAAGGACTACCGTCATAAACAAAAGTTCACAACTCATTCAGCATTAAGGTCAAGTCTCCTATGGTCATCCTAGTGAAATATTATTTTCTTCAAGTAACGGTGTTATAAAGGAAAACTAATTATTTTATGGTCTGGTCTATGCATAAACTGTTGGATCTACACCAGCACACAGTGGAAGGGAACATGATCTATAAGCATTCTAATTCATTAATTTTGGTTGAAAAGAAACATGTTAAAAACAGATTATTATGGGTGTCATGAACATACCTTGGCCAAACCAATGAAATCTCCATCTCCAGCTGCTAAATCCTTCGAATTCTTATGTAGACCACCACAAGATCTTCCTTATTATCCTCTTGGTGCTCTAGATTGAGTTGTGGGACTCAAAATAAGTTAGAATCAAAGAAAATATGGAGAAAGCTCACTGAAGAGAACCCATTGAAGAACACCTTTTTCATCCGAATTTTTCAGCAAAAATTCAGTCGGTTTTTCATTCATTCTTTACTCCAATCTCTTCAATATATTGTAGACTATCATGCAAAGAGATGTGCTACATGAGATGCAACTCATGCTTGGAGTAAACCAAAGGAGGAGGTGGGTTCCTTATAAGCTACTTTGAAGATGACTTAAAAACTTATTTTCAAGTTCTGTGTAATTTTTCAATTTCCAAAAATTCATTTTGATTTTAAAATCATATTTTATTTCTAAAATAAAAATTTATTAATTTTACAAATTAATTTTCTAATAAAGTTAATAAATAATTATTTAAACAATTTAAATAATTCTAATTAATTTAATATCTAATATTAAATTGATTTTTTACACAAATTCATCTTCATATATTTAAATCATATTTAAAGTTAATAAATAACGTTTCAAATTAACTTATCACACTAATCTAGGGCTAATCCATTTCCGAGTTAGTAGGGGGACCTCACGAACCTACAGATCATGGGCTCCAATGATCCAAGATTAATCGGCTAAACTCATTAGACCGATCTAACTCTCATTCGTTAACTAATGAGTCACTCCACTAAAGTCCATAGTTAAACTCCCTTCACTATAGATATATTATGTCCATTCGATATAACCATGATTAGTAAGTTAACCCTTCACAGATTGTTCGTAATAACGGCTGAGTCAAATCTCTATTTTACCCCCGAAATTACCTCTTGTTCCTTAAGTCCTCACTGATCCCCTAATGAACAATTGTTTTGTGATCCAATCACAAACCGAGTCTCTCTCATGCCAAATGAGAGGGCAGGATCTCTTGTTCAAACCCCAGAATCAGCATTTAAGGAAACATGTCTCTACTATCCTTAAAACAGGTAGGAGTGAATTCCCTCTTGCACCCTTTGTCCCCAGCTATCTATCCAGTCTTACCCCTAAAATGGCAGTCATATTGAGTCGACACTGCTAAGCCAACCTTCACCTATGCAAATCTAAGGGCAATCCTAAATAAAAAGGAGTTCATAGTTAGCTCAGGATTAAGGTCAAGTTACCTAAGTCATCGCTTTGAAACAATCATTCTTAAACAGTAAACAACGTTATAAACTAAGAGTGACTCATTTCGTGGTCCGATCTTGTACAAACTCTTTTGCACAATGACACCCTCATTCCTCATGTCCAACATGAACGAATTAGGATCACTTCGTTTGTAGCACTTTACAACTCCTTGTAATAACTACAGAGCAGGCCGTATCCAATAGTGTTACCAGAATAAGGTACCCAACCTTATCCATATACTATATATCATTTTGACTATTTACTCAAGCCTGATCCACCTTTATATCTCCACATAAAGTTCAAGTACTCATCCAATAGTCAAGGCACCCAACCTTCATCCATTGGATCTTAGTTTATTGGATTGGATTAATGTTGTTTAAATGTCAAATAAAATACCTTTGATTTTATTAGATAAATAATTTGTCTTAACAAAACTACGAACCACGAGATACACTAAATTTAGGACATCAATCTCAATAAGGAACACATGGGTGTTTTTGGACGTAAGAACCTAAGGGTGTTAATTGACTAAGTGTAACAGAAGGTATGCGTCAAGGGCTTTAGAGTCAATGAATGCCTAGGATGGATAGTATGCGGGCATTTGAGGTTGCCTAATTGAACGCATGGTAGTCGTGGAGTGCTGAGGCATGCTAGAGGTAAAGGATGCGTTCATGAGCAGTAGGCCTAAGCACAAGTGTCTAAGGGTAAAACTAGTGTATATGTTGTGTGTGAGCAAGGGGATGTGGCGTTAGTCGTGGTATATGTCGGCCGAGGTAGAAGGCTAGCAAAAATGTAAGTCTATGTGTGGGTAAAAGACTTAAGCATTCAACTTAAACACTTAAATAGTAGGCTATGTAGCATGCTTAGAGGTCCTAAAGATGGGTTAAGTGTGTCACCTGTCATTTTAAAAAACTTAAGAATCATGCAACTTTAGTATAAAAGGAAAGTTTGAATGGAGGTGCTTGGTTTGGCATTCTACGTGAGCTAAGGAAGGAAAATTTATGCCAACTTAAACTTAGAGTTTGAAGGAGTTGGGATAAGGTTGTCAAAGAGGAATTTCTATGAATTTGAGCTATAAGTTGAAGAATTTCTTCAAGTATTCGAGAATCCAAGGCCACGCGGACGAGTTGTAAGAATTGGTGAATTCCAAACTTGGGGAAAGGAACCAAAAGCTGGAAATTCTAAGGTAAGGTAGTTGAGATGTTTAGGAATAAGTTCTTGGAAGAAAGTTTAATGAGATTTAAGTAATTCAAGCTGAAAGTGAAATATGAAATTTTGATTGGATGAACAAGCATACAGTTGCAACCCATGCATAAGCAAGCAGCTGACCAACAGAATTTAAGTGTGGGCAATCAATCGTCGCATAGGCAAAGCCAACACGCTTTGACGCCTAAGAGTATCTTATACAAGCTGCCACACACATACTAGTTAGTCCCAAGGTAAAAGTTTAGTTAGGTGGGGTTATACGCTAAATACATTGTACTGAGGATGCGTCAAGTAGGAAAAGAAATGAAACGATATGGTGACTTAGATTTGAGGCTTATTATGTGTTACTATATCCAATAAGTTAAGCTCGAAGGGAAGCCTAGGATCCTTTAAGGCGTTAACCAAAGGTTCTTATTATTCTTACAGGGCAAACACATATAGGAGAAGCCTAGCATCCTTTAAAGAAGTAACCCAAAGACTGTGAGTGAGTAGTTTTCAAAATATTTGCTAAGTATTTTACTGATGAATTTTTGACATATAATCAAATTCATTTGATCTTTCCGATGCATAGTTGCTTTAATCGTGATATTTCAACATATGCTTTAAGTAAAGGGAGTTGAGCATGAATGCATGTTAATGATTTAAAGATAGTTTTTACATGTAATTTCCATACGTTCCACTTGAGCTTTGTACATGACTTAGCATTTAAAATGAGCTATTTATTGATTCCCTTAAGCATGATGATGAGTATGTTGTTTATGATGTTAATGTAAATATGTGCTAAGTAAAACCTACTCCTGAGCATTTGGTACCGAAGGTATGGAAAGGTACCTAATTATATGATGATCCCTGCTACTAAAGGTATGGTAAGGTAAGCGGGATCATATCTAGTTCTATGTGCACATAATATCTATGTTATTGACGTTGATGAGATCGAGCAAAAGGGCTCTCTCTCAACTAAAGTTATTAGGGATCGAACAAAATGGCTCTCCCACATGTTCAAGCAAGGGAG
The DNA here is from genome assembly GCF_009727055.1 of Benincasa hispida. Classification (NCBI taxonomy): domain Eukaryota; kingdom Viridiplantae; phylum Streptophyta; class Magnoliopsida; order Cucurbitales; family Cucurbitaceae; genus Benincasa; species Benincasa hispida. Next base: position 855,730 of record NC_052359.1, on the reverse strand, counting down.
TAGAAGAATTTTACAGGAAATGTTGATGACTTTTAGTCCAGGGTTTATATGCTATGGTTTTACATTTTTAAATTCTTATTTATGAACCTTGGAATGTGAATGCAAATGTTTTGTTATAAACATGTTTATACCATGAGTTAATGGAAGCATGTGTCCTTTAAAGAAGTCATTCATTAGGCATTTAAAGCTCACTCTTTTTAATGTTTTCCTTCTCAGGTAGAGCTCGACGTCCGAAGCTAGCGATTCTACCAGTTAGTCACTACTTAAGAATCATAGAAGGCTTGATTTCTAGGTGGTCCACTAAGTCTTGTTAAAACCCTATTTTTATATGTACATGTCATAGAGATCAAGGTAGAACTTGAATCGAATTGTTCTTGTAAGTAGGTTTGGTTTTTTTGAAACTGTTATGTATGTTGGAATTAATACTCTAATTAGTAGTAGTCTGTATATTTTGATTGTTGTTGTGATTGTGTGTTAAATTCTGGATAATTATAAACTGCTAATGAGGTTTAACAGAAACCTTGGGACACAGGTTTATAAGAGAATGTTGGGCGGTAGTTATCATAAAAGGATTGGCAACTACTGTATTCACATCTCTTATAGGATAAACAAGCATAAAGCAAAAGCAAACAGACTCATTAAACACTTTAATTATACTTAACTTGAGTTACAAAAGCATGCTAAAAACAGTTTTACAAAATGAGGGTTTCATGAAAGTATACCTTTGTAGATTCGCTTCAAAACCTTGCTGAATTCCACGAATTGGATCTCCAAAACTCTAATAGACTACCAAAAAAGTCTTCTCTACTATCCTCAACCTTGGATTGAGTGGTGAAAACTCAAGATTGAGATAGATTGGACAAGGGATTGGAGAGAATTTGAGAGTTTTTGAGTTTTTTTGTAGATATTTCTCAAATTTCAGCATGCATAGGCTTCAAAATTCTAAATAATGAAGTATTTATCAAGTTTAAACATACAAGCACTCATACATTCAGCCAATTGACACCTCAATTAGCACTAAGTGAATGGGCAAGGTGTTAAAAAGTGGAAAAACTCCACTACCAACATCAAACGTTGGATATTTCCACTTAAAATTTCAATTTCTCCAAATTTATTATATTTAATTTAAAATTAAATTAAATATATTTTGAAATTCAATTTCTGAAATTGAATTTAAGAATTGAAATTTGATTTTAGTTTCATTAATTANAAAATTAAATTTCTTAAAAAATTGAAATTAATTTTAATTTAATTATTTCAACAAATTTAATTAAATAAATAATAATTTAATATCAAATATTAAATTAATAAGACACCTAAATCAAACATGAATCCCTATTCATGTAATCAATATTTAAATATTTTAAACTCTCTAATTTACATTTAATTTAAAAAAATTTAAACGTTTAATTATATCGAATATAATTATCCAAATCCTAAATTGAATTTGAACATTTCAAATTCAAACTCTAAATCCAAATTTGAACACTTAAGATTTGCTCAATTTTCTAATCCAAGGTGTAATGTTTTAAGAGTTGGTAGAGGGACCTTATGGACCTACAAATCATGAGCTCCAATGATTTAGGATTAATTGGTTAAACTCTGAATTAATCAATATTTGTTAACCACAGAGACAAACCACTATAGCTCGATGGTTGCACTCTCCTCACTGTAGATATATTTTTGTCCACTTGGTTTAACCATAATCAATAAGTTGATCATTCACAGGTCATTGGTATTTATAGTTGGATCAAAATTATCATTTTACCCTTGTAAATTCATCTTACTCTTTAAGCTCCCACTGATCCTCATTTGAACAATTGATTTATAGTCCAACTTATAAACCATGTCCCTCTCAACTATGAGAGGGCGGGACCCCTTTGTTCAAGACTAGGAATAAGTACTTAAGGGAACAACCTATCTGTTATCCCTAAAATGGGTATGAGTAAATTCCCTCTTGCAGGACTATGTCCCCAGCTATCTATTCGGTCTTATCCCCAAAATGGAAGGCTTATTGAGCAGTGTTGTTGAACTACTCTCACCTATGCAAATCAAAGGATAATTCTAAATAAACAAGAGTTCATAGTTAGCTCAGGATTAAGATCGAGTTACCTTAGATCATCGAATTGAAATAGCCAATTTTAACAGTAAATGGTTGTTATAAAGAAAATGTGACTATTTTGTAGTCCGATCTTATGTAGAACTCTTTTGCATAGGATGCCCCTACTTGCAAATCTCCACATGAACGATTTCGGGATAACGTCATTTGTATCAGTATACAAAGTAAGTCGCATCCACAATATCCCCAGGATAAAGTACCCAATCTCGTCCATATACTTATAGACATTTCTGGCTATATAATATAACTTGGTCCTCTTTTATGTCTCTACATAAAGTTAAAGTTTTCATAATATAGTCATGGATTCGTTTATTGGATTTTTATTACAAAGTGCAATTTCAATAGCACTTTTATTGAATAAATGTGTCAATGATACTTTTATTGATAAATAGAATATGCTTCCATGATTACGAACTACGAGTTTTAGGACATTCCCAACAATCTCTTCTTGGATTAAGAGGGTAATCTGGGAGGGGGTGTGGCATGGTCACCTATGGTTATCCTAATGAAATGTAAGTCAATATTATAAAAAGAGACTAATCATTTCATAGTTTGGTCTTATACAAACTTTTTATATATGATACCCTCACTCACATATTTTCACATGAATGATTAGGATGAGATTATTAGTAACACTTTCCAACAATTGTAACAATTACAAAGCAGACCGTATTCGTAGTGTTACGAGGATAAGGCACACAACCTTATCCATCTACTACAGACCGTTCAGGTTATTACTTAAACATGACCCACCTGTATATCTCTACATGTAGGTTTTAGTTACATAAAATAACCTAGGATCTTAATTATTGTATTAAGTTATTGCATATAAATTAACAAATGCACATAAATTAACAATTATTTTATAAATAAAAATTTATTTATACAAGTTTACAAACTATGAGAATATAAGAGAGATTTAGAACACCAATTCCAATATTTATATATCTATAACATGCCATGAAAGTCAGATTTATAATCATATAATATGAAGCTTAATATTGTTAATGAATTATATAATGATGTTCAACTTATTTATTTGTTTTTTAAGTACAACAGAGGAGATGGTGATGGAACCTCCAAACTTTAAGAAAGAAGATCATATTGATTACCATTAAGTTAAGTTCAATTTGATAATGATGTTCAACTTGACAATATAGCTTAAGGAATATTATTTTATGTTATTATCATCAGAACCGAATATATGATTGAAAAGTTTTTAGATATCAACAATATAGTTAACCCAACTATTCTTTTTTGTTTGTGAAAAAAAATGTCTATTTGAAAAAAGAAAAGATATTTTAGAAATATCTATGGGAAAAAAAATGGACCATCTTATCATTTTCCAGTAAAGAATCAGTAATATCTCAAAAAGTGGGAAAAAAAAGAAAAAAAAAAATATGTATGGCTTTTAGCTTTTTGTTTTAGTTTTTATATTATTCTTAACTTTCAAAATGATGCACTTTAATCATTTAATTTTGAATTTATTTCACCCTAAGTTTTAAGATTTACATATTTAACTTCGATTTTTCACTAAATACTAAATTTCTATCTTTAGTGTTAATTTCTATTTATTAATTTTAAAAAATCAATTAATTAATTAAGTTTCACTACTTTTCTATCATAGATTTTTTTTTTTTTAAATTCAGTTCATAATTATTTTAAATTAATTAATAGACAATAGTACCAAAGGCTGAACTAAGTATTGAGTGAAAAATCGAGCTTAAATGTATATATTTTAAAATCTAAGGACTAAATTGAAACAAAACTCAATTCTCCATGGTAAAATTGGAATATTTTAAAATCTAGGACTAAAAATGTAACATTTTAATATTTAAGAACTAAATAGAAATTAGACCTAAAATTTAGAGACATTTTTTTAAAAGAAAAATAGAGGACAAAATATATTTTAAAATTTGTGTTAGATTGTGAGAGCAAATTTTAACTAATCATATATTTATGCCACAAACAATAAGATGAATATCCAATGTTTAAATATGAATCCTAAATCCAATTTTGAACTAGAAGGTAAAATCGATATAACGCACAAATTGATGCAACTGGGCCAAATAATAATAAAAATCAGGCAAATGATGATTAGGGTTGGCAAAAATTACAACGGAGTCGAGTCCCTACAGGTACCCGTCCCAATTAGGGCGGGGAATTCCTAATTTGATCGAGGATGGGGTCAAACTATGGACACAAAATAAGTCCTTGAACCTCCCGCCCCATTTCCGACCCTGACCTCGCCCCGAGTAAATTTTTATTCTTTTTTAATATATATATACACACATTCAAAACAGTAGCTTAAAAGCTAGTGTTTCTGTTTTTTTTTATATACTTTTTTTTTAATTTCATTTTCTAATATAATTAACTTTTAACTTTTTATTAAATTTAAAATAAAAAATGCTAAAATATTTTTTTTATTATTAATTTAAATAAATAAAATAATAATATTTTTTTTTATATTACATACCTAAAATATCTACAATTTCAATATAAATACAAAATTTTAATTGACTTTTAATAAAAATAAAAAATAAAAGACGAAGATTTTTTCTCCACACAGACCCAATTCCTGAACAGAAATTCCTCAACTCCCCAAAATGGGGAATGGAGCGGGAATGGGGATGAGTGTATCCCTGATCCCACCCCACCCTGTCACCAACCCTAATGATGATGCCCATAGAATAGAACGGGCCTAGAAAGAAACGCTAATTTGGCTAAGCTCACCAATCGTGGAATCATGAGGAAGTTCAAGAGCAGCAAGGAAACCATAATCAGAGATGATCTAGGGAATCCAACCCTATGAATACGTAGTGAAAGAAACATCAGAGGTAAGTTGACCCTTCGCCAGAAAACTTATAACAAACCTCATCTACAGACTTTTTGACTTTAACATCAGCATGTATGCGGCCTACACTACATCAATTTGCAATTCTTATTAACTTGCAAATTGTGATATTCCCTCAAATACAAATCTACCATTATTGCTACGATGAAGGTAAGGCTACTTTACAGGTTCAAATTTATCATCAACCTTATTATTATTATTATTATTTTGTCTTGATTGTCATATCTAATTAGGATAATTATTTTTCATTTTTTCTTCTTGTTGTTAATAAAAATGGAAATAAATAGTTTTCAAATTTCAAACGTACCAAAATTACTATTAGGAATCTTTCTTTATTTCCCAACATGTATATGAAATTTATCATCGAAAATAATTAACCTTTAGTTCTAGATATGATATATCAATTCTATTCAAAGACATTATTTTGTCGGTAAACAACTTTTTTTTTTTTTTAAGACGAAACCATATCATTAGAAATGTTAATACTTTTATTAATTTAATATTAGTATATATAATTATTTGTTTATTTTCATAAAGAAGATATAAACCATGTGGTGAAGAATAAGCTAATGTAGATATTGTAATGCTCCATTGGTCCCATTAATTGCTTGGACTTGAGCAAAGTCTATGTCTTTCCAATATCATATGAAAATACAAAATGATATATCACACTTTTTTCGGCATTAGAAAAAAATGAAAATATCAAATATATTTTAAAAAAGGCCCATTTTCCCTATTTTATTGACACTTTAATGTTTAAAAAATTTCTTTCCCGTTTTTGCACTCCAAAAATTTCTACTCTTTTTTTTTTTTTTTTTAATTTATTTAGTCCATCCATTTTTCTTATATTTTATTCATTGTTTTCACTACAAGAATTTTAGTTTGTGATGTTAGTTCAGAACAATATTATATATGAGTATGATTGATTATTAGTCGTCATCTTTCCAAGTGTCATCGCAATGTACGATGACAGATGGTCTATAATGACAGTTTGAATCTGCAATAAAAAATATAATATCGTCATATACAATATAATTTACAATCGACATTTTTTTACCCTTATATTTTGCTATTTAACCTAGATGAAAAATTTTAACAAATTTATTTTATAAAATATGTATCACTAATTATTGATAGGGTTCAATATATTTTTTTTCATTTTATATTTTTGGTTAGATGGAACAAGTTATTTCAATAAAACGTTATTAGAAAGCTTTGTTGACTTTATTGGTGGAGATGAAAACGATTGAATAAGAAGACTAAATACAACTTATTTCAATATATATATATATATAGCACATATTAATGTATTTTTTTTTAAAAAAAAAGTATTTCCTAAAAAGTTGAGAAGTTTTGAGATTATGAATTTCTATTTATCCTAATTTCTCTTTAATTATAACATTAAGAGAAAGATATCATAATATATAGAATAAAGATTCTCAACTAAGCATATCAACAAACAATATTTGGACAACCAATATGGTTTTTAATTAATGGCTTTTTTGTGTGGACCAAAGTGATTTATCTTTGGGCAATCATTGTGCTCTTAATTACTTTTGTATGACAAGTTACCAACACCATAATTTCTAGATAATAGCAAGAAAACAAAACCAACGAAACAAAAGAAGTTTGGGTTTAATTTGACGAGAAATGAGGGGCAAAGAAAATGAGATTTAGATAATATATATAAAGTTTAACTAATTTTAAAAATACACATAAAATTATAACTTTTTTCCCCTAAATTTCTTCTATATGGCTTCTAATCTTTAAGAAAATTGTTAAATCACTTGTGAACTCAAAAGCTAGCAGATGGATTACAATAAATTTAATATTATACTGACACTCTAACACTCTTTCCTGAGTTGTAGCTTGAAACAACAAACCTAAAAAATTTAAGTTGTAATGTGAGCAAAGTTAATGTTACATCACCATTCTAACACTCTCCTTATTTGTGGCTTGAAAAGTTGTCAAAGGACAACGAATGAAATTCAATATTAACTAGGGAGAAAATGACTTTATAGAAGTTCAAATTCAAGATCCTTTACTCTAATTAATACCATGTTAAATCACCAATAAATTCAAAAACTTAAATTGATGGTTATGATAAATTTTATATTATATCAACACAATAACAAAAAGTAGACATTTTTATACAAGTCAAACACAATGTTACAAATAATATACAAGATAATAAACCAAACTATGAAAACAACATAAAGATAAACACACAAAGATTGGTTATCCAGTTTTGTGTAATCATATTTACGTTTGGGGGTAGTGTGCATGATGAAAAGAACTTCATTAATAAGAGTTTAACAATTACAATGAAGTACTTATCTGTTAAACAACTTCTATAGAGACTCTCTCAAATAGCTTACTCTTATTGAAGAGTTTAAGCTTCCCTTAAACTTGAGACTCCATCTCGTGTTACTTTATTATTCTTTCCATCTTCTTATTTGTAACATGCTTTGAAACAAGATAACTTAGGCTATCCCTAAGACCAAGAATTCATCTCAAAGCTACATAGACTTCTCTAAGTACAAAGCCAAACATAACCTTATTCTTCAGCAAAATAGAGACATTAGTCTTTACAAGGAATCAATTCTTTTCAAAAAAAAATAATTGTTCGCTAAACATAAAATATCTTTTGAGAATCTACAACAGATAAGGAAAAAACCAATCAAGATATTCTTGACAACTATAACCACATATTACAAAATAAAATGTCTAGACAAAAAAACATTAATCAACACAACAACAGTAACACTACCCATGAAAAAGTATAAAGGATTTAAGTTTTGAGTTATGCTAAAAAGAGATTGGAATTTTATAAATTTGTTTGTATGATAATTTTCCAATTGAGATTTTAATTATTAAGGCTCCTTTTAATAATCTTATTTTTTTAGTTTTAGAATTTAAAAATGAAGCATATGAACAATAACTCTACACATAAATTTTCATGTTTTATTATCCAATTTATATTAGTAGTTTTCAAAATTTTATTTTTATTTTCAGAAATTGACTTAAAATTCAAGTGACTCTTTAACAAATTTGAAAACCTTATAAAAAATTTGGATAGAAATGAACAAGTGTATAGTTTTAGAAAACAGAAATCAAAACACGAAATCATTATAAAATTCAGTTTTACGATTTCACTCAAAATTAGGGTTTGCACTACAAATGACTATATCTTTATAATTTGCTTGAAAATGGAAGGTATATGCACATGAAGATCACTTCATTCTTAGGAAAACTCCCCTTATAGAAAGCATTTCATGAATTGTGCTTGCATCTTCAATAATGACTTTTTTTTTTCAAAAAAAAGCCTTTTTGATGTAATTGAGCATTTGGTGGTTGAAGTATATGAAAGGTTTCTTTGTCTATTTCCTTCATTTTTCTTTGCATTCAAACAAGAATGATCTAATAGTATTTAGGGTTAATTACAAACATGATGATATATACAAACACCTTTGACCCTACCCATGTAGAGTACTTGGATACCTTATTTGTCAAACTACCATGTTCCATTGCCATTGCTTCTTTTATAACGTTTATTACATACCAACAAAATATAATATTGTCATGATTTTCTTCATTCTCAAATTTTCATGTGCCGATAATAAAAAAAATATCTATGAACTAGAAAGGGAAAAAAAAACATCCTTATAAGTATTAACTTTTGGGATAGTAATTGGTACTTTACTCACTGAGTTATGCTTCGATTGACGTTATCGTAAAAAATCTAGAGGAAGAAAATAAAATTTCACTATAAACTTTTAGTTTCATCAAATTGCGTCTGAAACTTAAGTGAGTGTGTTACAATTGTAACTTTAAACTTAAAAAGGGGTTCAACATTTTCCCTTTAATAAGTTCATTTTTTCCGTTTTGAAACATGGGTATAATGTAAAATTAATAGAATTTCAAAGAAAAACAACATTAGAGTAAGGTTTTTGTTCAAACTTATGAGTCAAGGTTAATTGCCACACTAATCAAACTTAAGTAAAACTTGATATTGTTGAAATTAGTAAGTTTTAAGAGATTTTTGGGTGAATTAGTAAAAATTGAATCATGGATCAAATTGCAACTCTTATCTTAGTTCAGGATCTAATTTAATAAAATTGAAAGTTAAAATTGATAGAACTTGACGAATTTAGAGGTTAAAATTGAGTTTTTTTTTTATTATTATTTCTTTCAAAAATCCATCTCAAGCTTTTCAAGAATAAAAATTCTAACTAAATTGAGATCGAAATATATATTTACCAACAAAAATGATATTTCTTATCAACAGAAACATAACTCAATAAATAAGACATAATTAATATAATAAAAGTTGTTGGTTTGATCCCCTGATAATAAAGTGACATCATACTTTTATTTTGTCCTAATAATATCAAATACTTTTTCCATTTGTCCTATCTACAATCTCCAACTATACATGTGGCAAAGTTCCTAAACATGAGGAGCCATCAAATGACATACATCTCAAGGCAAAGCTTCAAGGGGGCCATCATCCAACTCTAAATTGTCCCACACCCTTAAAAAAAGAGAGAAAAAAATTAAAGAAAAAAAAATAAAAATAAATCCCTTTTTAAAGATAATATTGAATATATTTTGGTCAATTTTATAGGAAAAAAGGTGAGAAAAATAAATTTGTTGAAGTTGGCCAATAAAAATTTGCCAACAAATTGTTTTTTCCTTTGTTTTTTTAAATTGTGACCCACCAACCCTTTTTATTGCTAAACTTTTGCACATGAAAAGAATTTATAGGTGTCTTAGTCATTTGAACAAGGCTTTGGAATAAGACAACAAGAGTAACCAAAATAAGAATGATACTTTAACTTAACTTATACCTTTTTTCTTTTGAAAAATAAATAATTGTATTGGGATTAAGTTAATTAGCAAATACAGCTATTAACCATAACTAAACCACCTAATTGAACTAATAAAATTATAAAATGGTTATTTTGAAATATAACTTATAAATATAATAAAATGTCACTATTGACGTATAAGAAACTGTATCAGGAAGGTTCTACAATTTTCTTTTCACTATCTTTTTTTTATACTGACAATATAGGAAACGACATTGGGAGAACACCTTTCCGACGCAAAAAAAACGTCAGAAAAAATTGGTTATCCCAATACTTTTTTAAGCATCAAGAAAACTTTTTTCAGGAAAAACCAAATTTCTTATAGTGGTCTATTAGTGATATACACCGATAGACATCTACAGTGTAGTGTTAGTGTCTACCATAGATATTGATAGATGTCTATCACAGTCTATAATTAAAAATATTATTGATAGATGTCTATCATGGATAGATCGTGATATTTTACTATAATTGAAAATTTTTTCAATAATTTTTTTCATTTAAAACAATTGTCCATTAGAAATTTATTTAACTAAGTATTTTATTTTAAATATAGTAAGTATATAAACTTGACAGGGATAGAAATAATAAGTAAGAAAAAAAAAAGTTGTCAATATGTCCAAACAATTTTGGTTTTAATTAATCAATTATGCTTCTTCTTCTTATAAAATATTCATGGATCGGTGGATTTTCTCTACCACTATCTTGTTCATGCTTCAATTGGACACGTATAAGAAGTTTTAAATAAATGGGTTCCACCAACAATGAAAATAACAAATATATAATGTGTAGATTTTTTTTTAAAATGTATTTTATTGAATGAATGTGACTATAATTTTGTTTTAAGAAAACAATACTTTTTTTTTCCCTAGATTTTGGGTCTAGTTTCCATTTGATTCTTAGGTATAACATTTAATCTTAAGTTTTGAGTTTTGTTTTAATTTGGTTCCTAAGTTTCAAGATTTTACATTTTTAACCGCAGTTTTTCATTAAATGCTTACTTTCAATCATTTGTGTCAATTTCTGTCCATTAATTAAAAATAATTATAAAATAGAATTTTAAATTTAATTTAAAAAGTGATAAAAACGAAACTTAATTATTTATAATTACTTTAATGATTTTTTTTAATTTATGTTAGACGAAAAATGAGTATTTAGTGAATAATAATTGAGGTTACAAGTGTAAATCTTGAAACATGAGAATGAATTAAAGCAAAAAAATTCAAATGTCAATGGTCAAATTGTAACAATTTGAAATTTAAAGACTGAATTGAAACCAAATTCAACTTAAGGACTAAATATGTAAGATTTTAAAATTTAAAGACTAAATAGAAATTAAACTCGAAACTTAGAGACCAAAAATTGTTTTTTCATTCATTTATATTTTATATTATATATTGTTTTTTTTTTTTTCAAAAGAAACAAGGTCGGGGTTGAGAAATTAAATTAAAAATGGATTGATATCAATTAATTAATTATGTGGTCGCCAAATGGAAAAAGGTTTTATTGACTTGCAATATATTAGTTTCCATTTAAAAATTATTTGTTAATGTGGGCCCACACATTTATATGTAAAATATGTGATCCAATAACAACACAACACATCAATAAAAATAATAAAATTTTAAAAAGGAAGAAACTTTCAAAGATTGGTCCAAGAGATTGCACTTTTCTTTTTCTTTCCCTTTTGCTTTTAATCCATAAGGGAAAAAAAATAGATTAGTCCTCATTTTAATTTTTGCACATTATTATTTAGACTTATTATAACAATTTTTCTTTTAGTTTTTTTTTTCTTTTTAGATTTTAAGTTAAATAACAAATTGTCATGATTAGTAGACCTTATATATAGTATTATTCTTATAAATATAAAACACAATAATATTTATACTTTATAGCAAAAATTGAAAATTTTAATTATAAAGTATAATATTTTTTTTGGATTTTTCTATTTATAAGAATATAGGTAATATATTACCTTTTCAAAAAAGTAATTCAAATTTTTAGTTATGATTAAATATGAAAAAACATTGTTAAAGCTTTCAAAATTTAATGAACTTCAGAAACATTTCTACAACCAGATTATAAATTTGACATCGACCTTTTAAAGATTATTTAGAACTTTTAAGTAAAAAACACTTCTTTTGGTTATATTTTTTTAGAAGATTATTTCATTCCAAACAACTTTATATTTTTGTATTATTATTATTTTTTAAAAATTGAATTGGGTTTAATTTTGGTTTAATTTTCAGTAAATCAATTTAATTGATGCACATTTTTATTTTTTTAAATGTGAAAGAAAACGTTTTGTTCGACAATGATTTTTAATATAAAAAATCACCTTTTTTTTAGTACAGGGTGCGGAATCAAATTATGAACCTTTAAGCCATTGAATTATATTTAGACAAACAATTTTTGTATATTTTAAAATATTTTAAATAGGTCTTTTAACTTTGAAAAAATTGTAGCTATCTAATTTGATGTTCCCGCATACAAATTGATTTTATGTGATTTAGTCATTGTCATTGTCCTTGTTCAAATTTGCACTACCAAACAACCAAACATGCTTGAATTCAACCCACAGCCACAAGTAATTAGTAAATAATGTCATGTATTTGTGTCAAGTGTTAAATCAATAATATTAACTACAAAATTTTAGCGGCCAAAATGAACATAGTTTAATAATTAACATACATATACAACTTCCTTAAAATCAAAAGTTCAAATATCAGACTAATCCGAGCATAACTTAATTAGTCAAGACATATTCTCAATCTCAATTAATGGGTAAAAGATTGATGTTGTTAATGTTGAAAAAAAAAGAGGTTAAATACTACATTGGATTTCATTCAATCAAATGTCTAAATTTAGTCTAAGAATTTTTAATAAATTTCAAAATTAATCCCTATTAGTTTAAAGCTATTTTTTATTGAACCGATTATGAAGTATTAAATAGTAATACAATAGCAATTTAGTATTTAATATTAATGTAGTATCATTTTACATTATGTTAATTAGTTTTAGGTTATAGGTAAAAGCCCATTGGGCCTTTGTATTTAAAGTTGTTTTTCATCCTGTTTGTAACTTTGATTGGAAACCCTAATACGAATTCCCACCATCTTCTCTCTCTAAATTTTCTCAGTTCGCTCTAGAGTTTCTCAAATTAAATATAATCATTATGTTGTAAACTTGAAGAACACAACGGAAACACGAATATCAATAAAATCTAATATTAAAATAAATATAATATAATATAATATTAAAATAAATTAAACATAATATATAAATTAACAAAATATAAAATAAGAACTTTCTCTAAATTCTCCACTTTCTCCAATTTTTATGGACTTTGCCCAATTTGTGTCTTCTAAAACCCTCCAAATGCCACTATTTATAGGCAATTTGGTAAGTAGAATGTGAATTACATGAACAGTAATAATGTATAATGTTGAGACACATGAACAACATTTTGGGAGAGAGTATAACATATGGTCAATAGACATTAAGCATGAGCATCTAATAGGCATCTATTAGCATAATATTTGTAGTACATAATATTTATAATACTCCCCCTTAGACGCCTATTATATATATGAAATATGTCTCATTAAAATCTTACGAGGAAAATCCAATGAGAAAAAAATCATAGTGAAGGGAAAAGAGTACATATTTCATATAATACATACTTCTAAAAAGTATATTTAGTCCCTCTCATGGAAACATCACTTGAGATCTCTGAGTCGTTGCATTCTAATGTTGTGCACTAGTTTTTCAAAGATTATGGTAGGTAATGCCTTTGTAAATAAGATTGTCAGGTTATCTTTCAAACAAATTTGTTGTACAGTGATGTCGCCATTTTCTTCAAGATTATAAGGGTAGAAAAGCTTTGGTGAAATATATTTTGTTCTATCTTCTTTAATATATCATTCTTTGATTTGGGATATGCATGTTGTATTGTCTTCTCATAATATTGTTGGAAGATTTTTATTAAAAGACAAATTACATGTTTCACAAATGTGCTGAGTCATTGATCTTAGCCATACACATTCTCGACTAGTCTCGTGAATTAAAGAATTTCAACATAATTTGAGGAAGTAACCATTATGGTCTATTTCACTGACAGTCACGATACAAAAATTCATCCACATATGAATAGATAACCTATTTGAGATCTAGCTTTGTGCGGATCAGATAAATATCTAGAATCTGTATAACTAACTAGATAAAAATTTGATTTATTTGAATAAAACAAACTCATATCAATCGTTCCTTGGATATAACAAAGTATATGCTTAATTTCGTTTCAATGTCTTTTTGTTGGAAAAGAACTATATCTTACGAATAAATTAACTGAAAATGTAATATCTAGTCTTGTATTATTAGTAAGATACATAAGTGTACCAATTGCACTAAGATATGGTACTTCAGGATCAAAAAGTTCTTCATTATCATCTCGAGGTTGAAATATATCTTTCTTTACATCTAGTGAATGAAATTTCATTGGTATGTTCAATGGATGTGCTTAGAGATGTCCACAGAGCGAGGCGGGGCCGGGGATTCCCCATCCCCGTCCCTGCTCCCTATTTCATTCCCCATCCCCTTGAAATTCTCCACGGAATGGAGGCAAGGATTCCCCGCAGGGAATTCACGGGGATCGGGTTCCCGTGGAGAATTTTTTCCCATTACCTTTTTTTTTTTTGGTAAAAAATCAATTAATTTAAATCACTAATGTAAACAAATTTTAATTAAATAATTAACTTTATCACTAAATTATTTATTATGGTTAGTTTTACACAATTTGAATTTAAAGATAATTTACTCAAATTTTAGTCTAAAAAAGCTAACTAATTTTTTTAATAGAAAGAAATAAATATAAACCAAATTATTGACACATATAATCTAAATTTAAACATATTCATTATCTTTTCCAATAAATAATCAAATTTGAAATTTAAATGTAATATTTATATAATAAAAATAATAACATAACATTAGATAATTATACTAAATAAATATATAGAAGCTAATTAGGGCGGAGACGGGAAACGAGGTGGGGGCGGGGTCGAGGTCGAGGACTGTCTCTTATACACATCTAGATGTGTATAAGAGACAGCATTAGATAACTATACTAAATAAATATATAGAAGCTAATTGGTTATCTCTTAGCTCACGGGAAATAATAACATAACTTCGTTAGCTTACGGAAAATTTTTTTCCCCACTCTCTCCCTCATTCCTTGCCTAATCGAGGAATCCCCATCCCTATGGAGAAATTGGTTATCTCTTAATGTGCTTTGTCCATATAAAATCTTTTCAAAACTTTTCCTGTATAAGTTCACTGATGAACAAATATCTCATCTACTAAATGTTCAATTTGCAAACCCAAGCAAAACTTTGTTTTTCAAAGATCTTTCATCTCAAATTCTTTCTTAAGATATTCTATTCCTTTGACAGCTCTTCAGGAGTCCCAAATATTTACGTCATCAATATATACAGTTATAATAGTAAATCCTAACTATGATTTCTTTATAAAAGCACATGGATACATTAGATTGTTTTGATATCCTTCTTTCAACAAATATCCACTTAGGCGATTGTACCACATTCGTCATGATTGTTTCAATCCATATGGCGATCTCTGTAACTTTATTGAATACAATTCCTGGGAATTTGATTTATATATTTCAGGTATCTTAAATCCTTTTGGGATTCTCATATAAATATTATTATCAAAAGATCTACTTAATTATGTTACAGAGATCGCCATATGGATTGAATATCTATAGGATACATGGTCTATATGTTACAGAGATCTACTTAAATCCTTTTGGGATTCTCATATAAATATTATTCTCATATTTAGATTTTCATACACAGTCAGACCAATTAAATATCTATAGGATACATGGTCTCCTCATAATCAATACGAGGTCTTGGTGAAAAACCTTGTGTAACTAGTCTTGCTTTATATCTTGTGACCTCATTATTTTCATTTCTTTTCCTCACAAATACCCATTTGTATCCCACAAGTTTAACATATTCTGGTGTTCGGACTACTGGTAAAAAAACCTGACGTTTTGAAAGTGAGTTTAATTTTGCCTCGATTGCTTCTTTCCACTAAAGCCAATCTTTTCTCTGTCAATATTCTTCAACAAATTGTGGTTTAGAGTCCTCACTTTTAGATATAATATCAAGAGTAACATTATACGCAAAAATGTTGTCAATAACTACATTAGTTTGATTCTATCTTTTTCCTGTCATGACATAGTTTATTGAAATTTTATTATTATATTTATGTATTCCACCTTCCTCATTAGTCATTTCATGAATTTCTTCATGGGTATTTATATCATCAATCAAGTCTTCTTGACTACTAAATATTTTTCTTTTTCGAGGATTTTTATCTTTGGAACCCACTTATCTACCATGCTTCTGGCATGTTCCAGACTCATTCATGACAACTTGCTGTGTTGAGATATCAATTTTTTTATGGAATATTTGCAGCTGGTATATGTGATTTATTTACTTTCTTTGCCTCTATAAATGCATATGGTAACTGATTTGCTATATTTTGTAAATGAATTATCTTCTGAACTTCAAGTTCACATTGATCTGTAAGGAGATCTAAATGAGACAATAATGATGCATTCCATGTAATTTATTTTTTCAACTTCTTAATTCCACCTCCTAATGTTGGAGAATTTGTCTCATTAAAATGACAATCAACAAATCGCGCAGTAAATACATCAGTCGTTAGGGGTTCAAGATATTTGGTAATTGATGGGGAACCATATCAAATATATATTACTAACCTCCTTTGAGGATCCATCTTAGTACGTTGTGGTGGAGCAATTGGAAGATATACTATACATCGAAAAATTCTCAGATGGAAAATATTTGACTAATGGCAATAAACTAATTGTAATGGCGAGTACTTATAATAAGATACTGGTTTAATCCGTACAAGTGATGTTGCATGCAAAATAGCATGTCCCCATATAGATATAGGAAGTTTAGCTCTCATAAGCATTGGTCTAGCAATTAACTGCAAACATTTTATGAATTATCATGCTAAACCATTTTGTGTATGAACATGAGCTACAAGATGTTCAACACTTATCTCAGTTGACATATAATAATTATCAAAAGCTTAGAATGTAAATTCACCAGCATTATCAAGACGAATTATTTTAATTGGATAATCAGAAAATTGTGCTCTTAACTTCATTATTTTTGCAAGTAGTCTTGCAAATGCAAGATTTCAACTTGATAATAAGCACACATGTGATCATCTGTTGGATGCATCTATTAATACTATAAAATATCTAAATGGTTCACTTGGTAGGTTAATAAGTTCACATATATCACTATGAATTCGTTCTAAAAATACAGGTGATTCAGTCCCTACTTTGACTAGTAATGGTCTAATGATTAATTTGCCTTGGGAGTAGGCATCACTACTTTGAATTCTCAATAATTCTCCTCATTATTATAGACCCTTAATGATCTAATCTGTCATGTCAAATTGTAAATATGTCTGGGTTCATTTAATTTTCCTTGAGAGTAGGCATCACTACTTTGAATTCTCAATAATTCTCCTCATTATTATAGACCATTGATGATCTAATCTGCCATATCAAATTGTAAATATATCTGGGATCATGAACTTCAGGTTTATTGTTATATATGTTTCAATTACTCGTATATGAATACAATATAATCCAGAAGATAAAGCAGTCAGCTCTTCCAGTATACATTTTTCTTGTGAGACAGTAGATATGATATAAAGATACTCTATATTATTCTTTCTATCAGTCTCAAAATGATAACCATTAAAACATATATTTTTAAAACTAAGTAGATTTCTTTTTTATTTACTAGAGAACAATGGATTGTCAATTGTAAATTTTGTTTATCTAGGCAAAATAATATTTGCTTGTCCAAACCCTTCAATTAAGTTTGCAAAACCTAATATTGTATTGACTTTTTCTTTTAACATTGTTAGTTTAGAAAAATTTTCCCTTTTTGTAAGTATTATATGTGTAGTTGCACTGTCTACAAGACATAGATCTTCTTTATTCATTTTTTTAGTCACCCAACATATGAAAATGGTCCAAGTTTCTTCATTAAAAGAAAATAATTACAATAAGAAAACAACATTTGGAATATACAAAGGTTAACATCTACTAAAAGGGGAAAATATGAAGATGAATAAAAAAAAACAACATTCAGTCTAGATATTTTCAAAGTCAAAAGAAACACTTGATGTTCCATCATTTCTGCCAATTTTCTCTTCAAGAGATTTAAAGAAGTCAGCCACATCCAAATGTCATATGGAATGGGTCAAATATGTCATTATCCAGGTATGCAAAATTTGCTTCCACATTTTTCTCTTTTTCCTTCAGGAATGCTTGATAGAGATCAATTAAGTGTTTTGACGTACGACAGGTATGAGACCAATGTCCAGTCATTTTGCATCAGAAGTATTTATTTTCAACACTTTTTAAACCTATCTTGTGGAGCTTTTCCTTTGTGATCATCATTTTGTGTGGTTCTTTTGAAATTTGAATGATTATAACGACCACCATGAAAATAATAATTATTTCTTCCTCTGTCACGGTCAAAAACCACGACCACGACTACAGCCTCAACCACGATTATTATTAAAATCCACAGCATTCACTTCAGGAAATGATGTCGTCTCAGTTGGTCAAGATTCATGATTTTTCATTAATAACTCATTATTTTGTTCGACCACGAGAAGACATGAAATTAGTTCAGCATTCATGTTTAAAATCTTTCTCCTGATATTGCTGCTGCAGGAGCATATTCGAGAAATGAAATGTAGAAAATGTCTTCTCTAACATATCAGTATCAGTAATTTTCTCTCCGCATAACAACAGTTTCGAACTGATTTTAAATAATGCAGAATTGTAAGCACTTACTGATTTGAAATCGTGCAGCCTCAAATGCATCCACTCAAAACGAGCTTTGGAAGAATAACTGTTTTTTTTTTTATTAATATACATCTCTTTCAAATTATTCCACAAGATACGAGGATCTTTTACTGTAAGATACTCCATTTTCAATTCCTCGTGGAGATGATGACGAAGGAAAATCATAGCTTTTATTTTGTCCTGACTAGATGTGGTATTTTCTTCTTTAATAGTCTCTCCAAGATTCATAGCATCCAGTAGATTTCGACATTAAGTACCCATGACAAATCATTATTTTCATCAATATTAAAGGCGGCAAATTCTAATTTTATGAGATTTTTCATGACAGCACTATCATAAAATATTGCATTTATATCATAAATTTAGTAGATATTAAATATGCAAAATAACGTTAAATTTATTAATTAAAACGAAGAGGGAAAAATTGATATACCTTTAAGAAACTGACATACCTTTAGGACCTACCTTTAACGAGGAAAACGATAGGAGTTCGTGCTGATAACGTGTTGTGAACTTGAGAAGCATAATGAGAACATGAATACCAATAAAATATAATATTAAAATAAGCGTAATATAATATAGTAATAAAATAAATAAATATTAAAATAAATTAAACAAAATATATAAATAAAACAAATTAACAAAATATGAAATAAGAAATTTCTCTAAGTTCTCCACTTTCTCCAATTTTCATGAACTTTGCCTAATGTGTGTGTTCCAAAACCCACCAAATGTAACTATTTATCAGCAAATTGACAAGTAGGTGGTGGATTACATGGGCACTAATAATGTGCAGCCACATGGATAACACTTTGTAAAATTAGGGCATGACACATGATTAATAGACACTGAGCATGAGCATCTATTGGACATCTATTATCACAATATTTATAGTACATTATTATTTTCATGGAAAAAAAAAGTGAAAATGTTTTCAAAATTCAAATAAAGTAGATTAATAGAGACTAAATGTTTTTCAAAAAAATTAACGATAAACCAACAATGTGAACCAATCATTGTAAGCTTTATTGAAAAATACAAAGATTAAATTTGGACGTTTAAATGTACAAACACTAAAGTGGAATGAGGTCTAAAATACATGGATTAAAATGATATTTGAATAAAAAAAAAAAGAAAAAGAAAAAGAAAAAGGCATTATCTAGAGCTTCTAAAGTCCCATTTGGTAACCACTCCGTTTTTTGTTTTTATTTTTTAATAATAAACATATTTTCTCTCCAATTTTACAATGATTTACATCTTTTTAAGTATAATGATTGAATTTAGCCAAATTAAAAAAAAAAAAAAAAAAAAAACAAAAGTAAGTTTTTAAAAATTACTTTTTTGGTTTTCAAATTTTGTTTTGGTTCTTTAAACTATTAGTAAAAGTAGATAACAGATTAATAAAATTTGGAGGTGTAAGTACTATAGATTTAATTTTAAAAATCAAAAATCAAAAATCAAATAATTACCAAACCGAACCTAAATAATTGGTTCAACTAACAAAACTCATATTTAGCCAATATCCAAACAATACTTCACCTCTTAGATATATCCTACTAATTAACCACAATTATCTCGTTGACAACTAAAAGAGAAAAATGTCGAAAAGAAGAGAGGAAAGAATTTTCTCTTTCTTTTCTCATTAAATAGTTGGTCAAATTTTCAATAGAAAAAAAAAATAACACTACTAAATAGTGAGATGTTAAATACTCTCCTTACTCTATCCATTTGGTAAATAAAAATTTAACCGACAAAACCTAGCTGTTAAAAAGAATCCAAACATGCTAAAACG
This sequence comes from Benincasa hispida, assembly GCF_009727055.1. Classification (NCBI taxonomy): domain Eukaryota; kingdom Viridiplantae; phylum Streptophyta; class Magnoliopsida; order Cucurbitales; family Cucurbitaceae; genus Benincasa; species Benincasa hispida. The sequence goes on along the minus strand of NC_052359.1, from coordinate 835,141 downwards.
AGCCTAATTCAGAAGTTGGAGGTTCGATTTCTCCATCCTATATTACTATTAGAATATTTTTCATAATACTTCTATTCATTTGCAATAAAAATTTATATCAGAAGACTAGAAATTTTGACTCGTTGGGAAGGAAAAAAACATTATAATAGTATAAGCTAAATTACCATTTCCTTTTGGTCTCATATACTTTCTAATGTCCATTTTTAATCCCTATAATTTTAATAAGGTTAACATATCATTTTCTGTCCTTGTACTTAAAGTCTGTTCAATTTTAGTCTTTCAAAATTATTTTTTGTTGAAATTGGTTAACTAATACATTTACAAAGTTTAATTACTATTTTAATATAAATATATTTATTTATTTTATTTTAAGTGATTAAATAACTAATTAATATAATAATATATTAATAAGGATGTTTTAAATGACAAAACTACTGGAAATATATCCAAATATAGCAAAATGTCATTGTCTATCAGATAGACGATGACATTTTATTATATTTATAAATAAGTTGACTCATTTTCCTATATTTTATAATAACCCATTAAATAATGTTGAATTTAATTTAATAATTATATTAATTATTCTCGTACATTTAATTTAGTAATGACTTAATCTTGATTTCTATATATACCAAATTGGTAAATCAAATAAAAAATATTTAACAACTAGACATTGATTATCTTACATATTCAACGCATATATTAATTATTTCAAACATTTAAATACTAATATCCATGAAACAATATCCTTGGAGTGTTTGGCTCACTAATCTTTGTACTAAATAACTCAACTCCACTAATTTCAATAATTTTCCACATTTACGGAGAAACTTTATGTCTGAGAAAATTATCTTTTTGGTCCTTAGGTTTGGGGTCTAATTTCTATTTGGTCCTACATTTCAAAATGTTACACATTAAATTTTGAGTTTGGTTTGTCCCTAGGTTTCAAAATGTTGCAATTTTACCCTTGATATTTAAATTTTGTTTGAATTTAGTACCTAAATTTCAATGTTTGCATTTTCAACCTCAAATTTTCACTAAAAACTCATTTTTTGTCTTAATAAATTTAAAACAATTAAATGAACTATAATTAATTAAGTTTCACTATTTTTCATCACTTTTAAAATAAATTTAAAATTGTACTTCATAATTATTTAAAAATAATTAATAGACGTTGAAGTCAATGTTTGAAAAGTAAGTAGTTGATGAAAAATTGAGGTAAAAATGTAAAATCTTAAAATTTATAAACCAAATTCAAACAAAAATCAAATATCAGGAGTAAAAGTGCAATATTTTGAAACTTGAAGACTAAATTAAAACTAAATTAAAAAACTAAATTGGTAACATTTTAAAATTTAAGAACCAGATAAAAATTAGAACCCAAACATAGGGACAGAAAGGTAATTTTTGTTTGATGTTTTCATCTTTCTCTCTTTTACATATTTATAGATAAACTTTTTCTTGTTTTATGTTTTTTCTCTTTTACATATTTATAAAAAAAAAAAAAAAAATCATTGATACAAGTTTATATTAAAATATAAACAACCTTAAATGAAAGGAGTTATAAGGTATAAGGTATAATATATGTTGTGGGATAATAGTACAAAGCTTTTTGAAAGTCTATTTTAAGGCCCCCTACCCTTCCATATTCTATCCCCAAGAAACTCAACCACTTCTCTCCAATGGAGGATCCTCTTCACAGATTCCAATTTCACTCTCAATCTTCTTCATCTTCTTCGTCTTCTTCTTCTTCATCAGATATCAAAAATTCCATCAAAGAAAGAAACTCCAAGAAACTTAAACTCGTAAACGACGGCACACATCCTACCTATCGCGGCGTTCGAATGCGACAATGGGGAAAATGGGTTTCCGAAATCAGAGAACCAAAGAAGAAATCCAGAATTTGGTTAGGCACATTTTCTACCCCGGAAATGGCCGCCAGAGCTCACGACGTCGCCGCTAGAACTATCAAAGGTCATTCTGCTTACCTTAACTTCCCTGAATTGGCTCATCGTCTCCCTCGTCCTGCTAGTTCTTCACCTAAAGACATTCGAGCCGCCGCCGCTAAAGCCGCCTCCTTTACTAATCTCAATCTCCACGATGATGAACATAACGCCGCCGCGAAATCTGACCTGAATCTCAATCGCTCTCCTTCTTCCGCCGTCGCTGCCAAATCCTCCGGTGATATTGACGATCCTTTCTTCGATCTCCCTGATCTGTTCCTTGATGATCCTAATCATCAAATTGATACATTCTGTTTCTCGCAATTTCTTCCGATTGACGGTTTCGACTCTGTTTTTACCCGGCCGCCGTCGCCGTCTGATTATTTCGCTTACAGAGGTAGCATACTCTAGTTCGCCGCCGCTATCGCCTCCATTTCAAACGGCTGCAGATTTTGATTTTGATTTTGATTTTGATTTTTTTTTTTTTTTTTGAAAACCCTAATACCAAATCAGGAAATTTTCCTCTTTTTTTCTTTTTTACTTTTCTAATTTCATCCTCGGATTTATTGTTCTTATTTTTAAATTATAGTAATTTAGAATTTGTTCTTACTATTTTCGAACTTAAATTACAATCATTTGAAAATTTTAATAATAAAGCTGAGGATGAAATTAATAAAAAAAAAAAAAATGAAATTTGTCATTTTCTGTTGTACATGTTTTTTTCTTCTTATTCTCTCGGTGGCATTATGTGTAATAAGTTTCTTACAGTTTCCACATTTGTAAATTTATATGTATTCTAGTTAATTTTTTTCCCTACATTATGTCCATTATAACAATTGATTGATTTATTTATTTTTTGTTCTAATTCAATTTGCTTATCATACATTTTTTAAAAAATGTTTTTTTAGAAGAATTTTTTAATCTTTACCTTTAAAAAAATGCATTTTCTTCTCTACAAGCAAAGTCTCAATTAAAAAAAAAAAAATTGCAATTTGAGAAGAAAAAGTGGAGCAAATCTGAATCATATAAGACAAAAATCCCACTCTTACCTTTTTTTTTTTTCTTTTTTTTAAATTATTATTATTATTTTTAATATAAAATATGTATTTTCTTTTAAAAGTTAGTTTGTTTGTTTTAAGCCATTTCAAAGCTTATGTTTGCACATAAGGAAGCATAAAGGGGTGGAATATCTTTGCTTTTCCCAACTAATTTCAAAGCACTAAGGAGAGGTTTAGAAAAGCATATGAAACTTTGGTAACAAACTAATTTGTGTATTATTATTGAACCATTACATTTTGGGTCGAATTTTAAATTTAATCAATAAAAATCGATATTACTCGTAATCTAATCAGCTGATTCTTATTTTAAATGAGAGTAATGATTGATCGAATTCTTTTTTTTTTTAACAAAAAGATAATGATTGGTCAAATTAGTATAGTATCTAAACCATTTTAATTTTTCTTTAATATAAATCGACCCTTTGGGATAGTAGTTCGAATAAATTTGGTAAGTTATAACAATTATAATTCATTAAAATGCATATGATTCACTAAAAAGAAATTAAAATAAGAAAAAATGTGTGAGTGAGAAAAAACTTAATATCTCTTTCATTATCCACCATAAATGTGCTTGGTTTTAGAACTCTTTGAGCTGGCAAATTTTGGACTTGTATACAAGGACAAAGTAGCAAACTATCATCTATCAAAAAAATAATGCTCCATTTAGCCTTAATTAAAAACCTACCTACATTAATCTAATTAATCCCACTTATTTTAATCCATAGTTAAAATTAAAATATTAGATAATGTTTGGTAGGCTAGAAAATCCATATGATAGGTCAAGGCCAAAAACCCATAATTTTTATCCAAAATTAAAGAATAAATTAACTACTTTCTAATTAAATATTAAATTTTTCGTTCCGAAATTGTTTAGGGTGTTGGCTCATATAAACTTTAGAACTTAAAAAAGTGGCTCACGATCTATTAAATACAAAATTAAAGATATAAGAATTTATTATATACTTTTGCTTTGTAATAACATTGAGAGTTTAAAACTTATTAGATACTTTTGAAAGTCTAAGAGATTTTTTAATTTAAAAATCTATTAGATATCATCTTAGAAGTTTATAAGACCCAAATTATATCTTTAATTTTTTTTAGTACAATAATTGCAGGAAATAGGGATGGGGATCAAGTCTTCGACCTCTAAAAAAGAAGGTCATATCGATCATCGTTGAATTATGATAACTTTTTTTTTTTTATAAGAGCGAAAACAAAAGCTCTAACAACTTTGTAGTGCAGTTCATTTGGTTCTATTTATAAAATCTATAAAGCTAAGAACTAAATTAAGGGTAATGTATGTATTAAATAATAAAGAATTTGAACTACTAAACTTTTTAGCATTTATGTGATGTTAAGTTATATCAATTATTAGACAGCTAGAATGGGTTTGTCAAAGAAGAGGCAATCTGTGGCTAGCTTTAGTTGAGAGGTTGGGTGTTTTCAATGCATGGAATATAAAGGCATAGTGTGTAAGAAATAGTCATGTCTTATGTGAAAACATATAAAGCATATGAGAGACTAGGAATCCAATGTACCAACAAATAACATTCATTTTCTTATATAAAAAAGAATGGTTGTTTGCTGTCCAAAACCCTCCGATGGACAAAGACAACGTCGTGCTTCGATCTTTCACATATCTCATAATTGTTGAAGTAGGTGAAAACCTCGAAATCGAAAAAAAAGTTAAGTTTACGCATAGAGTTTTTTTTTCTTCTTCTTTTAATTGCTTAAATATATACCATTTTGATCTTGATTATATATACATCCTTTTAAGATTTGTTTATTTACTAAGAATTGGAATGAGCTAAAATCGAAATGAAATTATAAGAATGTGAATGTTATTATTTTGATGTTGTTTGCTAAGAGTTATAATGCGTGTAGAAAGGTTCAGTCGCAAGTGTAAGAGTCAATTTTAATATAGAGAGTAAGCAAATTATGAATATCGTTCTTTAGATTGGATTTCTAGTTCATTTAAATATCGCGACTACCTAATGTAACATTTTATTTAGAAAAAGAAACCTGATGAGTGTGAATTAAAACAAAACTAATATAACTATATAAGTGAAAAAAAAATTTTAAAAAAACATGGAAAGTTGATTTCTTGTGATTTAATTAACTGAATGTAGTAATAAACATGTAACATTCCACAAGTCAATGAGGGTAATTAAATTTTCATGGATACAAAACAAGGATTATATGTCATGGATATAAAATAGGAATTATATGTCATCGATTACAAAGCAGGGATTTCATAACATTTAAAAATTATCAGATTTAAAATTCATGACAGTTACTTTCAGTCATTGTATTATTAGTAAAGGTACGTGCATCAACGACAATTTTTTTTAAAATGTCATAATTGATCTTCTCATGACAATAAATAATTGTCAACAGTTAATAATTATTGACAATCATAAACTGTTATTGTCAAATATAGTATGACGAATTATTATTGTCATCAACTGACTCAAAATTTGGTATTTTCTATAATCTTATGGATATTGACGACAATTATAAAATGTCAATAAAAATATATAGTGATATTTTTTCTTGTCAATAATATATGAACCATGATACTTTAATGTTAAGAATATTTGAAGCATGACAAATATTTTATGTCAATAAATATTCTATCACGACACAATTTTATTGTCTTAGAATCTCATATTATGACACTTTTATATTGTCAATAAAATACATGTCTCAATAATTTGTTATTTCTTTGAATCATGCCATTACACACATGATTTCCATCGTCAATTAATCTTATTTTAATACAAAATCGATATGATAACAACCATCGTATATAAGAATAAAGTCGATAAGCTTTTACAAAGAAGCTAAATATAAGGAACTATCATGCAAGACCTTAAGTCTAATTCTTTAACGACTTTTAAAGTGGTCCCAAATCTTCCAATATCTTAGAACTACCTTAATCAAGATTTAACGAAGATCCAATCTAAAATCACCTATTTCGAGTATAAGATGTAATTGGTCTATTTTTATCCTAAACTTTTACAAGTAAATCAATTTAGATCTTTTTTTGGTGATTTATAACTTATGAAGGATAGATACAGATATGGTTATACGATACGGATATGATCGAATACGGCGATTTATCAATTTCTAAAAAACTAAGAGACAGATACATCTAAGGATATGTCGTTTTTTTATATATTTTTTAATATATATATTTCTAAAAAAATTAAGATACTGATACGTTGAAGATACATTTTTTTCTTTAAGAAAATATAGGATATAGATAAATTTAGCATACAAGTTAATAACAATAGCACAAAATAGAATACAAACACTGAAATACGATATAAAAAAAAAAGCAACATCTAAGATGTTGAAGTACAATAGCTAATAAAATGTAATAGAAAAGTGACTCATATTACAAAGAAGAAGAGGAAGATTAGAGGGAGAAGTATGAAGATAAACGAAGAACTTTTTCATTGAAATGTTGAAGATATCCAAATAGTTTATATTTTGGTGGACTTTGTGGGGACTCAAATGTGAATATGGAGATTATATAATTCTAGTCTAGGGTTTGATTTGTTATTTTTTTTTTTTTCCTTTTAGTTTTGGACTCGAGTAGTGAGCTTTTTAAATAGTTAGATTGGGAAAGATTAGATGAGTTACTTGTCTTTTTTCTTTAAAAAAAAAAAGTACGTATAGAAATAGATACGTCAAATTGCGTGCCAAATACGTATCTGAAAAATATCTGAAAATATAAATACGTCAAATCACGTGTCAGATACGTATATAGGAAGTATCGGTATCTGATACGTGTCTGATACTAATTCTTTGCCTCACATGAAGCATATGTGCTTCATAGTTTATAACCATTTTCTTTTTTCCTTATCTTTTTAAAATACATCGTGAAAACTTAAAAAACTACATCATGAGACACGAGAAGAGAAAACTATTCAGGATAACGAGAAAAAAAAGAGAAGAAACTTGCTTTTTCTAAAGCTTTTTTTGCAAGAGTGTGAACCAAAACATTGTGGCATGAGAGCAAAACCTAAAGAATTTTAACTATTTTCACTTTATTTTAATTAAAATAAGCTCAAAATTTCCTAAAATAAAATTATTTTCTTTTCCCAACATCTAACATAGTATTAAGCAACATTGTCACATAATTACTCCTTTAGGAAAATAGAGAAAAACAAGAGAAGTTAAAAAGGAAAAAAAGATTCCGACATGTCCTCTCTAATATTATGTTAGTACATACATTTTTTTAAAATATATCTTATATATGTTTGAAATTCATGTTTCAATGATTTTAAAATAAAATCCTACCAAATAGTTCTAAATTGATTTACTTTGTAATTGTTTAGAGTGTTTTAATGAGTGCAATTATTAATGAAAATTTATTCATAGAGGAAGGGTTTAATGAAAGCCTTATGGGTTTCATTGATAGATGAGAGATAAATGGTAAATTGTAAAGCAATTATTAAAAGGTTGTGGAGGTCCCGTAATAACGAATTAGATGAAATTAACTTTAAAATATTAATTTTAACCAATTTTATTTAAGGAAGAAAATACATTTTTGGTCCTTAGATTTTGGTCTAGTTTCTATTTAGTCCTTAGGTTTCAAAATGTTATTCATTTAGTCCTTAAATTTTGAATTTAGTTTTAATTTAGTTCTTAGGTTTCAAAATGTTACAATTTAACCCTTGACATTTGAGTTTGGTTTCAATTTGATCCCTTGTTTCAAAATTTACACTTTTAACTTCATTTCCATTCAATACCCATTTTTCGTCTTTATTATTAATGTATCTTAATAAATTTAAAAAAATTATAATTAATTAAGTTTCATCATTTTGAGAGAGAGATGATAAATTTAGAGAGAAATTTAATAGATAATGAAAGTTTAAAGATAGGAAAATAAAATTACATAGATATAAAAGGCAGGATTTTTTTCTTTTTTGGGAAAAGAATAAAAATTTATGGAGAATAGTTTTAAAGAGAGGAAAAATTTAGAGAGGGAGGAATGAAAAAATTTCAAAGCAAAAAGTTAGAAATTCGGTAAAAAAAAAAAAAAAAAAAAAAAAAAAAAAAAAAAAAAAAACTATGAGAAAAGAACAGAGATAAAACCTGAGAAAAATGATTTTTTTAAGAAGTAGACTAAAATTAGAGATGAATCTTATAAAAACTTTTAAAAGAGAAAATAGAGAGAAATGAAGATAAAAATGGACAACTTTTAAAATGAAAATTACAACTTTTCTAAAAACTTTAGAATAGTTACATAACAAAAAAAATAATTTGGAAATCATCACCTAAGTGATTGATTGGGAATCACATTTTAACTTTTCAAAATTACTTTTTCATAATTATCAAATATCATAATTTTAAATGAAATATTTGGAGCGGATCGAAATTGTCCATTAATGAGAGAACACTAGTAATAAATTCCACCAATTGATTTGTGTCTTTTGTGCTTTAATGAAATTAAACTAATTGTGAATCAATCTATTAAAAACAATTTTAAAAATATATTCATTCCAAATATATATATATTCTGTTACTACTCGCTTTTATATATACTACAACAAGTGTTTTTGTAACGTTAAAAAACACTATAAAAAGATAGTTTTGTGCTAGGGAATATTATTGAAAAGTAGGTAACATTTAATAACATTTTATAAAAATAGTACATGATATATAATTTGACATGATATTGGTTTTATTTGAACTTTTCATATTAAAAACGTTAGGATACATTTAATAGCATTTAGAATATGCTATAGAAATTTTCAAAAAATAAAATAAAGAAAATACTATAGTAAAATTTTCATAGGCTCGAGAAAACACTATAAAACACTTTATACATTCATAACATTATTTTAATGAATATTTATATTTTTTTTAGCATTTTATATCAATAATAAATTGTTTCAAAATATTATTATAAAATCAACTTTAAATATTCAAATTTTAAGTGTACAATTGATGGTTTTAATCAAAATAAATATTCTAATGACTACAAGCATTATTTATTTATTTTAGTTCTAAAATATGTAGAGATGAAAATTCAAAATTCCCACATACATGCACACACGTGCGAAAATAAACGTACATAAGCACATACATCTACACGCATGTTTTGGCATACCAAATTATATAGTCAATCAACTTAGGAGATTAAGATGATGAGTTATGAATTTTTTTTATTATATCAATACTTTAACAAATAACTTGTAGGATTGTGTCGTTTTAAGGAACTTTTAGGTATAAAAACATGTTTCATTATTCTACTTCCATCCGTTGTACGTCATGTCAAAATTATTTAAGTTTTTTTTTTCCTTTTTTAAGTTATGTATGTGGGATTTGCCAATGAATTTTGACCTTTTTCAACGTTTTTTTGTGTTGAGAAAACCTTGTATATTGTTGTGGTGATTGATCGAGAACATATGTCTTAACCAATTGAGTTATTCTCAAACTGATGTAAAAAACTTATAAGTTCTTATAGGTATATTTTTTAGATTCATTAGATCAAATATATTTAGTAAATTTCTTATTTATTGAGTTTATTTTGAAAAACAAGGTTTTGATTTTTTTAGTTCAATATTCTAAAATCTAATTTTTAAATGTCGTAATCAGTTGAGCTATATTCATATCGGTGATAATATTATTTGAATGATATGATTTCAAAAGATGAGTATTTTGAAAATATTTACACATATTTTCATATTTTATACCATCATGGGTTCACTTAGTGATCAATAATGGTGATAAATTTAATAAAAGACTTAGATGGAATTGGTTCAATTCACAGTGGTCATCTACATAAGATTTAATATCCTACAAATTTTCTTGGCATTCAAATGTTATAGAGTCAGACAGTTATCCCATAAGATTAGTCGAGAGGTATGATATATATATATATGATGACCCAATCCTAAAAGTCCAATGAAAACTCTCGCACTAGAGACGTTCCTCCCACCGTGAAATAATCAAAGCTCTAACACACAATATTCATGTCAACGGCAATTTATTTAAATCAAGTACAACGTTCAATCAGGTCATGGATGCCCTCCTGCCATGATATTATAGTGAAGTCCCATTGCAATTTTTTAAAAAGAAATCATTATTTACAGAACTCTAGAGAACATAAAAACATGTAATATTAAGAAATGAACATCATGTTGGGATAAAAAAACGCAACAAAATTGTTATAAAAGCGCAATGGGATGGCACCTGCAACCCCGATTGGCCAACGATAATAAGTAATGAAAATCACATTCAAAATGAACAATATGTTAGGGCTTCAATAACTTTGGTGCTACCCCAATTGGCCAACGATGATAAGTAATGAAAATCACAATCAAAATGAACATTACGTTAAGGCTCCGATAACTTTGCGATGGGTGAGATGTCCATAACGCGATAATACATTCTGGATGGAATGATATGTGATGTTAACGTAAGATTAGTTTTCATTTATTTTTAGGATTGGGTCATTCTATATTAATATCGCTGAAATTGGGTCATGTATAAGAAAAAAAAAATTAGTACAATAACGGTTCAGATGGAAGATCCAACGTTTAACCACTAAAAATTAAGAAAACAAAATCCATGCGAAATCTATTTTAAACCAAAAGAAATTATAGTAAATATTTATATTTAAGAGTCATATCATACCACAATGATTTTATTATTATTATTATGGTAAAAGAAATTAAAAAAATAATAATAATAAAGAAAAAAAAAAAGTCAAGCAAGTGGGTGTTAAGGAAACAGTAAAAAGATAAGGCATTGAATGCAAAGAGATTAAAAAAAAAAGTTGAGAAATCCAAGTGTCAAAAGACATAATTATATGTAGAATAGAATAATTTCTTTTGAAGCACACAAGAGATCAATTGGAAAGGAAAAAAGGATTTGTATATCTTAGTCAAGACCCACATTTCTCTTCACCAAACTTATCTCTCTCTCTAAAAGAAAAAAAAAATGGAATGTAAAAGAGAATGTTCATAAAAAGCATACAAAAATAAATAAATGTGTAGTGTCAATCATTCACATAAGATAAAAAGGAAAATTCCAACTACCCATTTTTTACAACTCAAAAGTTCAACCAACAATTTTGGCTTTTACTCACCATTCTTTTTCTTTTTAATTTATTTGAACGTTAAAATACTATTTCACTATATATATTAGTCTCTATACTTTTAAATTAAATTCAGACACGATAGGTTCAATCAATTTTAGAAACATATTTACTTAGGTTTTTTATTGAATGAATTTTTATTATATTATTTAATTTTTTGTTTTTTACTTATGATATTTCCTTGAGTTTTTTTTTTTTTTTTTTTTGAAAAGGTAGATTGTTGGTTGTTTCAATTTTGTGTTTTCTTTTTTCACATTAATTGGTCTTGGTTTCTAGTTGTGAGATCTTTTTAAGTAAAAGTTATCTTATGTCACATTGTTTTTTTTTCTTAAAAGTTATTATTTATGTTTAATTATTGAGGCAATTGCAAATATAGCAATCAAGTTCAAATATTAGCAAATATAGAACAATATAAAAGAATTTACAAATATAATAAAATTTAGATCTAGTTCTAGTCTTTTAGTAGTAGAGTCTATCATTAATAGGAGTATCATGAATAAATTTTACTATACTTGTAATTTTTTAAAAATGTTGCTATACATTTAATTTTTAGCCCTTAAAGTATTACTCAATGCAATTACTCTTAAATATATTGGTTCAAATTTTATAATCCTGAGTATTATGAAAGACGTATAAATTGGTATACGTTATTCATTGTAACTTATTGTGACAGAGAGTTAATTGGACATTCTTTTCGATTAATTTTAAAGAAAATTACACAAACCATTCTAGAATTATGGGTTAATATAATTGTTGAACTTTTAATTTGATCAATTAGTTTTTGTAGTTTGTTGGTTGTTTCGATCGACCTCTATAATTCGTTAAAATTTTACATTTATCCTTATTTTTTAGTTAGATAAATATTTTAAAATTTTGGTAATTGAAATAAAATCCGATGAAATTTTAAATTTAATAATGAAAATTAAGAAAAAGAATTGAACTAGAATGACAAAATAAAATTGAAACATTCTAATTAAACAATAATTTAAAAAACATTTAGAAATTAATATTAAATTACCTTTACTTTGTTAATTAGTATAAATATTTTGTTTCTTTTTTTTTTTTCTTTCATTCTGTCTTTTTCCATTTTTTTTCTTTCTTTTTTTTCTTTTCTTCTTTTTTTTTTTTTTTTTTTTTTTTTTTTTTTTTTTTTTTTTTTTTTTTTTTTTTTTTTTTAGAAAGGAGTTTCAAATATATTTTTAAATTTCTATTGCTTGTCCGGTAAAAATGACACTTTTTTATTCACCAATTAAAACAAACAAAAAAATAATTCTTAATTAGGCATAACATTAAAAATAAATCAAATAAAAATTTTCCTTTGCCTCCCCTCTATCTCTCTTCCGCTTACAGACTTTTTGTCTGAGAACAACATTGGTCAACTCACATAAATTATTTACTATTAATTTCAAAATTAAAGGTTCGATTCTTCATTGATACTAACAAAAAAAGTAAATGTGCAAGAATTATATGAAAACTCCAAACCATCTCATGTGAAAGTATCAAGTAACTAAGACAACTAGGCTCAGTTTCTTGCCATTAATGTGGATATTCATTGCGATGACAAGACATAGTAGAGCAATCAAGATCATTGGTCTTTGAATTTTTAGCGTGGTTCTTCGGAGGATTTGGACAGGACTATGATCATTGCATGGTAGATATGGGAACCTAAGAACAAGCTACTATTTCAGAATAAGTCGACTAACTCGGGCTCCATAAGTGGATTTATCGAGAAGTTTATTCTTGTGACTAGACATCTTTGGTTGGAGAACAAACGTAGAAGTTGCGGGAATGAGGGTCATTTTTCATTCATCTATCTTTGATAGATTGCACTCTCCTCCATTGAATACTTGGAAGTTGAACTCTAATGCAACCTAGAACTCTAACAAAAAGGCAGGTGGCTTTTTGAGGTGGGTGCTTCAGGATCACCTTGGATGTGATCGTACTGCTGGTTATAGATATATCCCAAGATGTAACGATGTCAAGATCTTGGAAGTGAGGGCTATTTGTGATGAGTTACATAGTATTCTATCCCTCATTTGCCAATACATCATGGTTGAATCTAACTCTCTGTAAGTTATTAATATTCTTAGTGTTCTCTCTGTGGACATTTCTGAGATCTCTTTCTTCTGTGAAGGAGGCATTATCTTTCGTACACTGGACTATGTCACATTTTCTCATATGTGGCACTGTTACAATATGTTCATGCGCACTCACTTGCATCTAAAGCGTTGAAGGAGCAAAGTTCTTCTCTTCTCAACATATCGGTACTCTGAATAGTGTTCTTCGTTTGTGTCCCTTGATGTAATTTTGAAGTTGGTTGTGTTGTTGTTACTTTCTCGAAAAAAAATATTTTTAAAAATTAGAAAATAAAATTGATATGTGTGAAAAAAACACCAGAAATAATATATAATATAAATCATAATTTTCTTAAATATAAAATTTTAAATTTGTTAAAAAGACATCTGATTATCTTCTCTTAAGTAATTTTTCGTAGTATAACCCTTCAATGTTGTTCCAATGTTTTCAAAAATTTATTGTTACCTCATAATTCTTTAATTAAAACTTTACACTTCCCATCAGTGAGAAGCAATATTGAATCATTCAATCTGACAATTGCACTCCAAAAGAAGTAACTAAAAAACTAAATAAAATTCCTTTCCAAAAGAAAATTATAGAAAAATATTTAACTTACGAAAATGTATAGTTTAAATTGATATAACAAAAAATAAATAAATAAATAAATTATTTGAGAAAAAATCCTAAATAATTAATCGATTGTTTTCAAATATAGGGAATGAACTAAAATATTTACAAATATAGAAAAGTTTCACTGTCTATCTGCAGTAGATTGTGATAGACTGCGATAGACTACTACATGTGTTTAATTGTATCATGATAAATACAGATTGTAGTTTGATAGACTATAATATTTTACTATATTTATAAATATTTTTTTTAGTAGTTTTATCCTTTAAAATAACTTTTTATAATTAAACCAGTTGATGAGTCAAAGGATGTATGGTAGCATTTTCTAGAGCTTTATTCACACGTTGTTTAGTGGAGTGATTTTAATTATGCTTAGCCATAGAATTGACAAAGCACCAAACTAAAATATTTTTATATGTTTGGTTGTTTATCCCTAACATTACCAAATCCCATTGCATGGGGAACAACATTTTGGCAAATTTTATCCACCCAAATTAAGCTTATATATATATACTGTCTCTTATACACATCTAGATGTGTACTTTTGCTTTGTAATAACATTGAGAGTTTAAAACTTATTAGATACTTTTGAAAGTCTAAGAGATTTTTTAATTTAAAAATCTATTAGATATCATCTTAGAAGTTTATAAGACCCAAATTATATCTTTAATTTTTTTTAGTACAATAATTGCAGGAAATAGGGATGGGGATCAAGTCTTCGACCTCTAAAAAAGAAGGTCATATCGATCATCGTTGAATTATGATAACTTTTTTTTTTTTATAAGAGCGAAAACAAAAGCTCTAACAACTTTGTAGTGCAGTTCATTTGGTTCTATTTATAAAATCTATAAAGCTAAGAACTAAATTAAGGGTAATGTATGTATTAAATAATAAAGAATTTGAACTACTAAACTTTTTAGCATTTATGTGATGTTAAGTTATATCAATTATTAGACAGCTAGAATGGGTTTGTCAAAGAAGAGGCAATCTGTGGCTAGCTTTAGTTGAGAGGTTGGGTGTTTTCAATGCATGGAATATAAAGGCATAGTGTGTAAGAAATAGTCATGTCTTATGTGAAAACATATAAAGCATATGAGAGACTAGGAATCCAATGTACCAACAAATAACATTCATTTTCTTATATAAAAAAGAATGGTTGTTTGCTGTCCAAAACCCTCCGATGGACAAAGACAACGTCGTGCTTCGATCTTTCACATATCTCATAATTGTTGAAGTAGGTGAAAACCTCGAAATCGAAAAAAAAGTTAAGTTTACGCATAGAGTTTTTTTTTCTTCTTCTTTTAATTGCTTAAATATATACCATTTTGATCTTGATTATATATACATCCTTTTAAGATTTGTTTATTTACTAAGAATTGGAATGAGCTAAAATCGAAATGAAATTATAAGAATGTGAATGTTATTATTTTGATGTTGTTTGCTAAGAGTTATAATGCGTGTAGAAAGGTTCAGTCGCAAGTGTAAGAGTCAATTTTAATATAGAGAGTAAGCAAATTATGAATATCGTTCTTTAGATTGGATTTCTAGTTCATTTAAATATCGCGACTACCTAATGTAACATTTTATTTAGAAAAAGAAACCTGATGAGTGTGAATTAAAACAAAACTAATATAACTATATAAGTGAAAAAAAAATTTTAAAAAAACATGGAAAGTTGATTTCTTGTGATTTAATTAACTGAATGTAGTAATAAACATGTAACATTCCACAAGTCAATGAGGGTAATTAAATTTTCATGGATACAAAACAAGGATTATATGTCATGGATATAAAATAGGAATTATATGTCATCGATTACAAAGCAGGGATTTCATAACATTTAAAAATTATCAGATTTAAAATTCATGACAGTTACTTTCAGTCATTGTATTATTAGTAAAGGTACGTGCATCAACGACAATTTTTTTTAAAATGTCATAATTGATCTTCTCATGACAATAAATAATTGTCAACAGTTAATAATTATTGACAATCATAAACTGTTATTGTCAAATATAGTATGACGAATTATTATTGTCATCAACTGACTCAAAATTTGGTATTTTCTATAATCTTATGGATATTGACGACAATTATAAAATGTCAATAAAAATATATAGTGATATTTTTTCTTGTCAATAATATATGAACCATGATACTTTAATGTTAAGAATATTTGAAGCATGACAAATATTTTATGTCAATAAATATTCTATCACGACACAATTTTATTGTCTTAGAATCTCATATTATGACACTTTTATATTGTCAATAAAATACATGTCTCAATAATTTGTTATTTCTTTGAATCATGCCATTACACACATGATTTCCATCGTCAATTAATCTTATTTTAATACAAAATCGATATGATAACAACCATCGTATATAAGAATAAAGTCGATAAGCTTTTACAAAGAAGCTAAATATAAGGAACTATCATGCAAGACCTTAAGTCTAATTCTTTAACGACTTTTAAAGTGGTCCCAAATCTTCCAATATCTTAGAACTACCTTAATCAAGATTTAACGAAGATCCAATCTAAAATCACCTATTTCGAGTATAAGATGTAATTGGTCTATTTTTATCCTAAACTTTTACAAGTAAATCAATTTAGATCTTTTTTTGGTGATTTATAACTTATGAAGGATAGATACAGATATGGTTATACGATACGGATATGATCGAATACGGCGATTTATCAATTTCTAAAAAACTAAGAGACAGATACATCTAAGGATATGTCGTTTTTTTATATATTTTTTAATATATATATTTCTAAAAAAATTAAGATACTGATACGTTGAAGATACATTTTTTTCTTTAAGAAAATATAGGATATAGATAAATTTAGCATACAAGTTAATAACAATAGCACAAAATAGAATACAAACACTGAAATACGATATAAAAAAAAAAGCAACATCTAAGATGTTGAAGTACAATAGCTAATAAAATGTAATAGAAAAGTGACTCATATTACAAAGAAGAAGAGGAAGATTAGAGGGAGAAGTATGAAGATAAACGAAGAACTTTTTCATTGAAATGTTGAAGATATCCAAATAGTTTATATTTTGGTGGACTTTGTGGGGACTCAAATGTGAATATGGAGATTATATAATTCTAGTCTAGGGTTTGATTTGTTATTTTTTTTTTTTTCCTTTTAGTTTTGGACTCGAGTAGTGAGCTTTTTAAATAGTTAGATTGGGAAAGATTAGATGAGTTACTTGTCTTTTTTCTTTAAAAAAAAAAAGTACGTATAGAAATAGATACGTCAAATTGCGTGCCAAATACGTATCTGAAAAATATCTGAAAATATAAATACGTCAAATCACGTGTCAGATACGTATATAGGAAGTATCGGTATCTGATACGTGTCTGATACTAATTCTTTGCCTCACATGAAGCATATGTGCTTCATAGTTTATAACCATTTTCTTTTTTCCTTATCTTTTTAAAATACATCGTGAAAACTTAAAAAACTACATCATGAGACACGAGAAGAGAAAACTATTCAGGATAACGAGAAAAAAAAGAGAAGAAACTTGCTTTTTCTAAAGCTTTTTTTGCAAGAGTGTGAACCAAAACATTGTGGCATGAGAGCAAAACCTAAAGAATTTTAACTATTTTCACTTTATTTTAATTAAAATAAGCTCAAAATTTCCTAAAATAAAATTATTTTCTTTTCCCAACATCTAACATAGTATTAAGCAACATTGTCACATAATTACTCCTTTAGGAAAATAGAGAAAAACAAGAGAAGTTAAAAAGGAAAAAAAGATTCCGACATGTCCTCTCTAATATTATGTTAGTACATACATTTTTTTAAAATATATCTTATATATGTTTGAAATTCATGTTTCAATGATTTTAAAATAAAATCCTACCAAATAGTTCTAAATTGATTTACTTTGTAATTGTTTAGAGTGTTTTAATGAGTGCAATTATTAATGAAAATTTATTCATAGAGGAAGGGTTTAATGAAAGCCTTATGGGTTTCATTGATAGATGAGAGATAAATGGTAAATTGTAAAGCAATTATTAAAAGGTTGTGGAGGTCCCGTAATAACGAATTAGATGAAATTAACTTTAAAATATTAATTTTAACCAATTTTATTTAAGGAAGAAAATACATTTTTGGTCCTTAGATTTTGGTCTAGTTTCTATTTAGTCCTTAGGTTTCAAAATGTTATTCATTTAGTCCTTAAATTTTGAATTTAGTTTTAATTTAGTTCTTAGGTTTCAAAATGTTACAATTTAACCCTTGACATTTGAGTTTGGTTTCAATTTGATCCCTTGTTTCAAAATTTACACTTTTAACTTCATTTCCATTCAATACCCATTTTTCGTCTTTATTATTAATGTATCTTAATAAATTTAAAAAAATTATAATTAATTAAGTTTCATCATTTTGAGAGAGAGATGATAAATTTAGAGAGAAATTTAATAGATAATGAAAGTTTAAAGATAGGAAAATAAAATTACATAGATATAAAAGGCAGGATTTTTTTCTTTTTTGGGAAAAGAATAAAAATTTATGGAGAATAGTTTTAAAGAGAGGAAAAATTTAGAGAGGGAGGAATGAAAAAATTTCAAAGCAAAAAGTTAGAGAA
>NC_052359.1:798291-816697 GCF_009727055.1 Benincasa hispida | reverse complement strand
ATATATAATAAAAGTACCTTTCTAATTTATTGATATTTTTATTTCCTTTTTAATTTGCTCTTTTTCCTATACTTTTGAGTGGGTGATCATTTTTAGGGTTTTCCCTTTTTCTTTTTGCTATTTAGAACTAGACTTTGAATTAGAAATATGGATTTTGTTTTATGATAGTTTTGTTTGATTTTTTCCATTTGTTTTATGGAAAAAAAAGTGGTTCACAAAATTGTGACTTTTTTCTCTAAATTGTCTAGTTCAAATAAATTAAGATGCGTCTAGTAAAAAATTTCTTTTCTTTTTTTTTTCTATTTTTGAAAAAAAAAATTATATAATAACATTTTTTATTTTTTAGTTGTTTTAAAAAAAATATAAATTAAAATTTGAAAATGTAAACAAATTAAAGTAAACAAACTTAAAAGTAAAAAACTCTAATTAAAAACAAAATCATTGGATGTGGAAGCTTAAGCTCCGTTTAGATTGATATTGGAGGCTATAAAAGTAATTAGGCAAAGGATAATTTCAATAGGAAGCACTTATGAGGCTAGTAATTAAATTTAAATCAACATTTTTTAAAGAACTAGAAATATAGCAAAATCTATCCACGATAGATAGACTCCAAAAGTAGGATCTATATTTGATCATATTGCAAATTCTTCTGTATTATACTATATCTTCTAATACTTTGGGGTCTTTATTGCTATTTGTGCAATTGACCCAAAATTTTAACACACTTTTGGTGTTTAGTTAAACAAATTATTAATTAATCTAAACAAAAGCACTTTTTAAATTAGTGAATCTAGTCCAGATAACTTTTGAGAACGGCTTCCTAACAAATTTTATCCCAATTTATTCTACTTTTGAGTTTACCAAACACTTTAAATACTTGAATTACAATCATTATTAATTCCTTTCATCATCGTTTATAAAATACCAACTAATATTTGAAGTCTAAATTGTCGTAGTTATAATTTTATTAAGATTATTTTTTTTTCAAAGTAAAATAGGTATAATGCTTGAATTGAACTACATTAATAATGTCATGTTTGAGAGTCTAAGAGATCTTAAAATTCTTCCTAATAATTTGAATCATGTTTGTAGCATAAGCCTCTATATGATTTAGAAATAACACTTCAAAAACATGTATTAAGAATATGCAAATAAATATTAGATTATTATATTATTAAATAGTTTTAATTGTCAAAATAGTGATAATAATTGAATTAAGTACTGTTTTTTATTTTAACTAAAGTACTTTGTTGGTAGAGTATATGAGATTTCAATTCAACGTCTATTTCAATATATTTCCCATCCTTTCATGCAATTGAATTGTGGGACAGCTTAAAACCCATAAAATTTAGAAGTAAGAGAATTAATCATAAATAGTTTTTGTAGGAGACCATATAATGACATTTCCACTAACAAAGAATACTTTTGGAAAATGACTAATCCCACCTCTCTTCAAGAAGCTTCACCAAAATAATAATAATAAAATTTGTTTATTGTTGATTTTGCTATCTATTACGTTTATTGTAATTTTTTGTACAAACATATTATTAGTATTTAGTCAATTTTTGATAGAAATGAACTTCAAAAAAATAAATTTTAAGATTTATTGAAATAATATGTACTAAAATTAGACAGGTGATACAGTATAAGAACAAAAATTGAACAAACAGTACAAGAAAAAGACTCTCTTCGAACGACATAAAAAGGCATCGGGAATAACTTCGTCAGCAGAGGAAACATATCTATAGACGATATATGTACACCATCTGGAGTTCGCATACTTCTCTCCCGATGTTGTACAAGAGCGTCGAGATAACCACTCTGATGCTTGTAAAACACCGTTGAGAGTTCACATATAACTATCGACGCCGCATTAATTTGGTCATCGACGGTTGTGTCAGATTCTTTTCTTAATTATAATGCCCATTGAGTTATAAAAAATTTGTCGATAGTGCAATCATCTCCCGGTGCTTCAAGTATAGGCATTAGGAGTAATACTTTGAATCAAATGATCACCATGTATGCATCGTGTTATAATTTCTCGACACATACTTAAAGTTCTCGAGAGATATGCTTATTCCCGACGTCGTTATGTGCTGACCGAAAATGACTAATTAAAAAAGCTCTAACCCATCTTCTTCAGCCCTAATTATGTGCGCCCCATCTCTTATTTCTTCTCTCTAGGGTTCGCAAAATTCCCCAAGGCACTACTACAAATTTGGTCTTTCTTGACGTACAAAATTTTTGTTTTCTTGATGGTCATTGTAAAAAACCATAGAAAAATACCTTTCTTGTCATAATAAACTTTGATATTTAACTTGATATACATACATGTCAAGAAAAATATATTTCTTGATGTAAAAATATGTAAGTTTCGTCAGAAAGGTAATTTCCAGTTTTTGAATTTGTTGATGGGTAATGACCATTAAGAAAAAAGCATTACTTGATGGGCACAAACCATTAACAAATCTAACCGCAAAAAAAAAAAAAAAAATACTAAATTCGTGTGAGAGTTAGATCTCTGGCGCATGAATGTGGTCTTTCTTGATGGGAAATACCTATCAAGATGACGTCATTCATGTTGGGGATGATGCCCTAAACTCTCGTATCATGTAGTTTGTAAACACAATTTTGAACAAACATGTGTGATGTATAATATATGATATTTTCTTATTGACTTTAAATATTGGATGTTTTATTTGCTTTACCACAAACCAATAAACTAAAATCCATAGTTGTCATTATGTAACTTAAGCATATATGTGAAGATATACAAGTGAACATGTCTTAAGTGATAACCAAAATGGTCTGTAGTATATGGATATAGGATGAAAACTTTATCCTGGTAATGCTATGGATGCGACCTGCTTTGTAGAATAGTTACAAGTGTTGTGATTTGCTATAGATGGTCTGATCCTAATCATTCATGTGAAGACATACGAGCAGGGGCATCCTATACAAAGAATTTGTATAAGACCTGACCACGAAGTGTTAACGTCGTTCATGACAGAGACTTCACTTCACTATGATGACCATAGGTAATATGACCTCAATCCTGAGTGAGTTGGGAATTCCTGCCTTTGAAAACTATCCTTTGATTTGCATGGGTGCGAGTGGCCAGATCGCCGACTTAAACCTACTACTTTAGGGATTCATCTGATTTGGGAGCTGGGAGCGCAGCTACATAAGATGGAATTCACTCCTTCCCCGATGCAGGGTAAGTAGATAGATTGCTCCTTTAAGGACTGATCTCGGGACTTGAACGAAATGGTGCCACACACCTTCTCATGGCCCGAGAGGTGTCCACACTTAGTAGGACTATGTTGTATTGTTCATTAGAGGGATCAGTGGTACTTAAGGAATTAGATGTAACTACAGGGGGCAAAACGATAAATTGGCCCAATTGTACTTATGAGCATCTGTGAAAGGTTATCGTACTGTTGATTAGTTATATCCATTGGTCTTTAGTGGAATGCTTGGCAGTTAATGGATGGTGGATCTCGTGGCAGAAGAGTTTAGTCAACTATTCACGTACCGTTGGAACTTCGAGCCATAGGTCCATAAGGTCCCCTTGGTAGCTCAATGGGTTCAAGTTGAGAATCAGTATTTGGGTCAGTTTGAAATGTTCAGATTGACAACAGAAAGTTCGATTATATATGATATGATTGAATTGGTTAATTATATATGATATGATTGACTTTATGTATAAGAAACATTAATTGAAGGAAAATAGATATAAATATGATTTATATCTAGTGGAGGAGAAAACACTATGGTTTATATGTGATATTAAACTATAGATCAATGAATATAATATGATTATATTTATTATTTTTAATTAAACAATTATGGGATAATTGAGCCACCGTTTTCTCCGTAACCGTATGATAGTGGGAAGTTTCATTCAGTTTTGGTAACTGAAGAATAAAATAAAAATCATTTTCATTTTGCAAGAGATCACATAATTCGCTCATGAGTTGTATACATTCTATCGCATAGCTAACCGAGAGACTATACGATAGTTCATCGTTGCTACACGATCGTATACAAGCGTGCCTCTTTCCAAACGATCGCCTAAGTTTTTCTAAACAGTCGTCTAGCACTGAGCGTTTACTAAACAATTGTCTATAGATTGCAGCCCATTTAATACACGATCATGTACTTTCTTCTAAACGATCAAGCATTGTCTATACGATAGACCCTGCCCTTCTCCCATTTGCTTGGTCATTGTATACGATCTTCATTCCTCCTTCCCTCTACCAAATTCCAACAGAGCCCACACTTTAGATTCTCACACCGAGAATACCGAGGGTTCTAAGTGGTGGTGTCATTCCCATTGTTCTACTATTCGTGTAAAGGTCGTTCGTGAGTAGACGACCAGTGGTATTGGTGAACGATTACTTAGACGTTCCAACGAGAGCGAGAGCAGCAGTTCATTTGGAGAGAATGAGATTTCGATGAAGAAAGGTTCTTCAACAGGTACGTATTTCTTGTTCTCTTGTTTTTTGTTTGAAAATATGCTGGTAACTTATAGTATAATGCATATCTTGTCTGTTAGATTGTAAATGTGGAAATCCTGTCATAATATATTTGGAACGATCCATTTGTAAATGTGGAAACCCTGTCCCAATATATTTGGAACGATCCGTTTTTGCTCAAAGGTACTCTTGTATAAGAGTTCCTTCAATTCGTTGATGGGTAATGGCCATCAAGGAAAAGAGCAATTATTTAAATTAAACGACGTCGTTTTGGCTCCCTTACTAATACCTAAACCCCCAAGTTTGATCACTATTTTGCGCAAAGAAACACCATACGTAAAGATCAACGAAAACCCCCAAAATCTTGTCGTGAAGATTAATGCTTAAACCCTCAAAACATCCTACATCATTTTTGGCTCCCTTACCAATACCTAAACCCCAAAATCGACTGTGCGAAACTCTAGCCCATCGACTGTTATCGTGAAGATCGATGCCCAAATCTTGCCGCCTTGAAGATTGGAGCCCAGATCTTTCCACCGTGAAGATCAACGCCCAAATCTTGTCATGACTATCGACTACGCATGAAACCGACCTACTGTTGATCGAATGCTTCTGTGACGATCGACTATTGCTCAAAATGACGGTTTTCACCTACTGCTAGTGATGCTCGATTGTCGTTATGTCCTGCCATGATGCTTTATTTGATCCAATTTATAAGTTTCTAAACCAACTTCGATATGTGGCATATGGTTCTGTTTTGCGGAATTTTTGTTGCGTTTGTTGTTGGATTCTTAGTTTCTAATATTATTTTGCAAGAGATTGAATTAGATTTCTAAAAAATAAACCATGGATATATGTTCAAAACTTATAATGAACCTGCTAATAGAGTCTTGTTTTCTTTAACAAAATAATGAACAAACTAACAACGCATGAACTTAATTTGAGATTTAGTAAAAGTACAAGACCTAATTAAAATGTAACAAAAATCAAAATACATGGACTAAAATGATATTTTATCCGATAAAATATGGATTTCTAAAGAAGCAAGATTGAGGTACACAATATCCTCAAGTACTTGATATGATGTTGGTAAAATATAATATGATGGGCTTAAAATTAAAGAAGTATCAAGAATCGATGTCCAATGCCCCAAAAATTACCTATTAATCCCCATATCCTATCGTATATTTCCAAAAAAAAAAAAGTCTAAAAAATTAAGGATAAAGTTTTTATATAAATTAGTCACTTAGATGTTTTGTCATAAATTTAGTTTAACTTAAGGGTGACTCCTTCCCCCCAATTTTATTTAACTTCTTTATATTAGTATAAAGTGGTTGTTACATAGGTTTATTTTTTTAGGAATGACTATATGTTGATTAATTTATCTATGGACCTACTATCCTCCAATTATGACAGTCACTTATATGCTTTTCTTTTTTAGCAATGACTTGTATATGTTAATTAATTTAGCTATGGAACAACTATCCTAATAGTCACTTATAAATTTACTCTCTTAGGAATGACTTATATAGGTTGATTAATTTA
Source organism: Benincasa hispida (assembly GCF_009727055.1). Classification (NCBI taxonomy): domain Eukaryota; kingdom Viridiplantae; phylum Streptophyta; class Magnoliopsida; order Cucurbitales; family Cucurbitaceae; genus Benincasa; species Benincasa hispida. The sequence continues at coordinate 810,674 of NC_052359.1, read as the reverse complement.
GCTATGGAATGACCTACGGTTATGGTAGTCACTTAGATGATTTACTTTCTTATAAAACTTTAATTCGATGTGTTATGTAATATATTTCGATCTCGTTAAATCTACCATTGAAATTTAATTATGTATGTTTTTATATGTTTAGGGGTTGGGTTAATTGTATTATGCTGATAACTTTAGGAGTAAAATGACTATCCTGCAGTTATGGTAGTTACTTATATGTTTAAAGGTAGGTTAAGTATATTATGTTATTAACTTTAGAAGTGGTATGACTATCCTCATTCAAAGTTAAGGTGAAGACTATGGTTAACGTAAGTATTTAATAGTTATTTCATATTATGTATATTATGTAAACATTTTGATATCTTGTGTTTTTGTTTTTTAGAGCCATAAGATTGTTTTATGCTAGGACAAATTCGAGACCTCAACCTCTTACATAGATCCCTATTAAGGTAAGTATTTCAATTTTGATTAAATGATAATAAACGTTTGATTAAAATATTTGTTTTCTTACAACGTGGGTTAAAATATATATGTACATATAGTGTGCTTAACAAGTAGGTAAGCGAACTGTGGGTACTATATTATGAAGTGCATGCACAACGTAGCAAAATATAGGAGCAAAATAATTAAAGACGTGGAATGTATTTTCTTAGACTATCTTCTCTAACTATAATATTTACACTTAGTACAATTTTTAATAAATTAATTTACTTGTTTGTTTACAGTTGACGAGATAAACACCTTACAGTAAATTGGAATTAGATACGGTGAGAGTTGAGTATTGTGACTTTTATATGACGCTACATTTGATGGTTTTTTGTCATATGATACCTCAATAATTTAGTATATATCGAATTGGATATGAAATATGATGTCAATTTTGGTAGGATTAGGTATTATATGATCAGATTTTTAGATACTAATTGTTTGTAGAAATGTTATTTTACTAGTTGATTAATGAAAATATTTGGTTGATTTGTTAGATATTAAGTTCATTAAATATGCTACTTGTTTCAAGGAGATGGTCTAATGATATGAATTTAGATGTGTTATTGAATTGGAGTTGTGTATAGTTGGTTGATTGCAAGATATTTGTGTAGTTGTTGGTATTGAAGGAGTTGTGTAGATATTGATCTGGTTTTGTAATTGTTGGTATTAGGAAAAATGATACACTTTGTAATTATTCTGCTTCAGATAACATAGTCATGTGTGTTTAAAAAGTTGAGTGTGTTGGTGGTGGTTTAGCAGGAGCTGTGTAAAGTAGTTGCATTTGCAGAAGTTGAATGAAGTTGTGTAAAGCTATTGTGTTGCATGAGGTATTTGAAGTTGTTGGTTTGTAGTTGTACTACAAACTTTATGCAAGTGATTTGTTGTATTTTCTTGTTTGTGTATAAAGTAAAGGTTAGGTACAATGAGTGTAAATGCAAATTTCAGATTAAACACTTTTGGGGTCGATTACAGGTTGCGTATGAGTGGGACCCTAATTTTTTTTCTTTAATTGATATAGTTGATGGGAAAAAAATGTCAATAAAAGTGTATAGTTGACGCTTAAAACAATCAATAAAAATATTTTCTTGACATACAAAAAACATCAATAAAAATGGTTTTCTTGACGTTCTTAAAAATAGTTGATGGACAAAAAATGTCAATATTACCTTATTTTGACATTCAAAACGTATCAACAAAAATGTTTTTTTTAACATTTTTCCATATAGTTGATGGGCAAAAAAAAGTCAAAGTACCCTTTCGTGATGACCAAAAAATCAAGAAAAGGTTTTTGGTGACTTTTTTTAACCATCAAGAAAATAAATTTCTTGATGATCAGACTTTCTTGATGTTGCCTTTCTTGACTTTTTTGGCCATCAAAATAGACATTTTTTACATTCTTTGCTCATCAACAAAGGCCAAATTTGTAGTAGTGGAAGGTCGGTTCCCCATAGGGCCCCACCCCAATTAGGGCGGGGAATCCTTGGTTTGACCGGGGATAGAGGTCAAACCGGGGGCCCTCTGAGGACGAAAGGGTATCCCGACCCAAACTCCGATTAGATTTTTTAATATATATAAATATTTAAAGTTTCATTTAGAAAAATGGCAAAAAGGTTCCAAATTATAAAAATCACAATATGAATTTCTTTAATAGAAAAGACTAATTAGTAAATGATAAAACTACCGAGAATGCAAAGATACACTGCTTCAAAAACAACTCGAATACCACAAATACACTCTACCTAAACATTCTAGAACCACAAATACACAGTATCTCAACATTCCAGAAGCAAAAATTAAAAATCACCGAATATGGTCCTTAACGCTTCCAGTTGCCTATAGAGTGTATATGCGAGGGGAGATGACGACCAGACGATGGGGGTCATTAGAAACTTATAAAAGTCTACAATGATGGACTTTCTCCAAGGTGAGAAAGAGCAAAGTTGATTGTACCAGTGAAGTTGTTGTTGACAAGTGAGTATTTGAAAGAATTGCAACTTCAAGATGATGTGATATTGGAAATATGATTGTACATCAAGCCGGGGAGTTTCATCGTCTTCATTTTATATGACCATTTTGCTCATAGGATCTTGAAAGCCAACTTTAAACACTGTCAATCCCAAAACGTCATTGTTGAAAACGATGTTCAAAGTAGAAATAAAAGCAGGAAACATGTGTGCGAGCGAAAAAGGTCGACGATCTGGTGAGGGTGGTCGTCAAAAGCTAGCCAAGACGATGAAATTTAAGAAAGGGTTGCTAAACCAATGATCGCAGACATGAGATTAAGAAGGATAAAAAGAGATTTTGGAGGGAAGAAGATGAAGAAGATGAGATTTAGGGTTTTTTGTTATCTTATTTTAATGATGGTGATGGTATTAATATTAATAATAAACTGAACAAAATATAACACGCACATGTTTCAAACATTTAATTTCTTCTTAAGTACAACAAGTCATTTTAACGTATTTCTATATGGAAAATTGAAAACATAGAAAATATGAAAAAAAAAATGAAATTAATTTAATAATATGTATAAAATAATGAAAAAATCTTTAGATACAATTGAATTTGTAACAAACATTTAAATAAATCAAAAGTTAGTTGGATAAAATCAAATTTGATAATAAAAAATAAATTCAAATATAAATTGGTGAGAAAAATCATGAAGTTTTGGTTCATTATGATTAATTCGATAAGTAGTTAGATAAAATCTAATTTGATAATAAATATAAATTCAAATATAATTTAGGGGAGGAAAAAAATCTGGAAGGGAGTTCATTTGTTTATAATTATCCTGTATTCATAATTCTATTTTCATTTAAGCTTTAACAATTGCACTATGTTTATAATTCCATCGACCACAAAACCTATAAGAGAAGCCTAACTCGTTGTAGAGGCATATCAAAAATAACAATATTACAAAAGTGAATACTTATTTGTTTGTCAAAAAGATAAATTAATGGTATAATAATATGATAAGATGATAATGAATAAAAGATGATTAGAAAATATAAAAAAAGATAAAATTTAAATGAAATATACAGTTTGTTAGATGATAAAATGTATAAAATATTTAGTAAAATCCTAATCAGAATAAAAAAAAAAATTAATCCTAATGTAAAATAATAAAATAATGTAAAATTTAAAGATATATTATAAATAAAAATCAAAATGGTGATAAACAAATTAAAGATTGATTAATTCGGAATATTTTTTAAAAGTAGTTAAATCAAATCATAACACATAGTTAATTTGAATCAATTAGGGGGAGAAAAATAGTTGATTTATTTTAAATTAATTCGTGAAGTAGTTATCAAAATCTAACTTGAATATTAAAAATTTAATTCAAATTCCAAAAGAGGACAACAATTACGCAATGACGTTCATTTTCAATTTTGAAATTGGATATGTTAGATTATGATATGATTAATTTGGTTATTAATCAAGCTCTTCAATTACATTGTATTTATATCTCAATTATTAATCGAATTCTTCACGTACATTGTATTTATATTTTAGTTATTAATAAAGCTCTACACTTACACGGTATTTAACTCCGGGCATACTAACCAACTAAGAGCAAGTTAGGTATTATCAAAATGTTAGCTAAAATAGTGACTAAATATGAAATATGTATAACTGAATCTAATAACATTTACAAAACAATTTAAAGCTTCAAAAATATGGGGGAAAATCTAGTTAATTTATTAAGAATATGTATCAAACAATGAAAAATAATTCGAACATTTGAATAAATTTAAAATTTGATTAGATAAATGAAATTTGATAATATATGGATATTTAAAATATAAATTTGGTAGAAAAATATGGATATTTAATTCAAATGAGAGTAATTCGAAAAATGGTTAAACAAAATATAAATTAATAATAAAATCGACATTGAAACATTAACTGGGTGAGGAAAATCAGAAAGATCGATTATTTTGAGGAAGGGGTTATTTTTAGTTTTTCAAAGGAAAAGTAGACAATTAAGGCATCAACAATTACCTTGTATACATAACTCCTTATGATTCTACACGTACATGTATTTGTAGTTTTATCAGTAACAAAAGCTACGAACTAGACAAGGTAAAATAGAGATTTGAAAATTCGTGGCCATGCACATATTATGAGAGTTGCCATATATCTTTTTATTTGTCGGTTTCACCATTTTTCAAAATCAAGCCCTAAAATCTGTCATACATTCCAATTTTTATTTTTATTTAGGGTTGCCCAACTAAAATGTTTAAACCCAAATCCTATTAGGAAAAAAAAGAAATTAAAAAAATCCCTATGGAAAAACAAAAAGGAAAACGGGCCCATTTCCCCTACGGAGAATCCTCACCCATTTGAAGACGAGGATGGGATAAATTCTCCCATCGAAGATAGGGACGAAACCCCCCGACCCAGTTGTCAACTCTACTTTTCTGTCAGACTCCACGAAGGATATCTCACAATCGCACGCACTCCTTCACGACCCATCGAATCCCTTCAACCCTAACCCTATACGAGGACATATTTTAACATAATAATAATAAATATTTTCATTATATTATCTTGTAGTGATTAGCCATGATATATACTTTTGCCATGCAGATCGATTTTAGAGTTGTCTATGATTTAGTAATTTCATATAAACTTCAATTATCGTTGAATTTAAAACTCAAGTTTTAGGTTTATATCATTTTATTTAGGTTCTAAGACTTCCCCCATTTCTTTGATCTATCAATTTTCTTCTACTTTATTTTACTCTCTAAAACATTATCTAAAAGTAATAATTTTAGTGTTACTCCATTACTATTTCATTTTAATCATTCAACGAAAACTTAAATATAATATTTCTAAACTCAAACATCTAACCTATTATGACTTTGACTTTAAATATAATATTTTCTCTATATAAATAATACAAAAGAGGAGTTAATTGGAAGCAACAGAGTTGTGAAGTCGTGGATCCCATAGTATAATGAGTTAATAAAGCATATGATTGGTGTTTTTTTATAGTCATAGGCTCACAAACTTCTTAGGCCTAAGGCAACTTCACTTTTTCCAACTCCAACTCCTTTAGTTAAATACTCCATAGAGGTCAGTAAAGATCTTATCATGATCTTCTCTCAATCTAAAGTTTCATATTCTTACGAAGTCGTTATTAGTGTCAACTATTCTAGCTTAAACCTTCTTTTTAATTTTATGATAGAACACTCTCATACTTTCCTTTAACAAGCCCAACATTATGTCTTAACATTTTTCAAATCACTCAATATATAGATATTACATTGGAGTATTTGATTATTGATTAGGCCTCACAACCTAGCAAATGGAAAAATCTATAGGGACATTACTAACTCAAATTTTTATCTTGTTTTCATTCTCAAAAGTGACCAGGCATATATCCTCATTGATCATATATGCTTTTTCGAGAAACACTTTTATACCTCTCCTAATTAACTATATCATCATTGAAGCAATTATATATAATCAAGAAATGATCTCTTTCCAAATTTAAAGAGTGGAATCTTTCATCTTTTGTTAAAGGTTAATAATTTTGGATCTATGTTGGTGATTAATAATGTTGTCAATATCCACTTAGAAAATGAGGGATTTTATTTTATTTTATTTTTCAAAGTTTATATATGATATGAGAAATTTAAAAGGACAATAAGTTTTTCTATCACCCTTAAACATTAGAAATTCGAGTTTCAATGTCGGTTGAAAATAGTATTATCGGATGTATTATGTCGGTTGAAAAAGAGGCCTACAATATCGGTTTAAAATCGACATTGAAGGCCTCCCATTATTTTTTTTTAAAATTTATCAAAATTTTAATTTCCCTCTCGCACGCGCGTGCCCTAAAATTTCATCTCTCAGCTCTCTCACTTTACCAAACGTACTGCAACCCTCGATCGACCGTTTGCCTACCCAAACAAATTCTCTCCTCTCTCAGTAGTTGCTGGTCGGCCGTTTTTCTTCAGGTGGGGTTGTCTTCATCGGGCGGTCATCGGAAACGAGCTCGTCATCCAAGCTTCTTCATCGCAGGTATATTTGAACAACATTTTCGTTTGCCTTCAAGTGGGGTTGTCTTCCTCTGTCATTTGATAGTTGAATATTTGAACAACATTTTCTTTTGTCATCGAACCTAATAACCACTAAAAAAGCAGCTTGTCTTGTTGTATCCATTTGAGAAATTTTGGGTTTATCTTCTTCAGAGCAGATTTATACTGCTGTTTAGCTGAAAGAAATTTCTGTTAAATTTATACTATTGTTTAGCCATTCAACCTCAGACTTCATTAGACGGTGCATTGTTACACAAACAACAGTGTCATGAATCACGATGAATGAAAGAAAGGCTGAACAAATGTTCTAAAAATAGTCGAACCAAGAACACCAATGTGTTATATATGTTTATGTTGCTTTGTTCTGTTACTCATCCACTATATATTCTGGAAACTTTCATGTGTTTACATTTACTTATAATTTACAAATGGTTTAATAACTCTTTATATCTGACCAATCCATCTTTTGATTCTCTATCTTGTTGTTATTCAAGTTGAGCAATATGGTTCCTATATAAGAAAATAAGAAATTAAGGCACTGATTATCCTGCACTTTAATAAGGAACATTATTTTCGTTAATCTTTTGTAGCTTCGTACAGTAGGCCTTTTTTCTCTTCCGTCGATCTAATTTATACGTAACGTGGTTAATGGTTCATGCTTGTCATCTCCATATGTTACCATTTAGAGTTCTTACCTCCCATTGGCTTTAGCTTAGAATTCACTGCTAGTTGTTGTGTGGTGTTAAGTGAAGTTTTTCATTTGTTAGATTCAAGTTTGATGTGTAAGACTAAATTTTGATTCTTGGGGATTTGGAAGGAAGACAGAAAGATTGCATTGGACGTGTTTTAAGAAGGTTGACAAGTGGAGAAGTTGCACCTAACACAAAAAGGACTTCATAACAACATTAATAACAAGGACAAGGTAATATTTATAAGATGCTTATCTTAAAAGTCTAGTTGTTCTAAATTTGTTGAAGTTGCATATTTTTCAATCATAATTTTATGCTTTTAAATTTTTCCTTATTATTATTATTTTTTATTTTTTATTTTTTATTTTTGTAGATTAAGTTGCATATTTTACAATCATGGATAAGTCATAGATGAAAATGAATAGAATGTCAGTTGAGTATGGTTTAGGGGTCGAGGTGTCTATTAAAAATGGTCTACAACATTCAAATATACCGAATGTCATGAGTTGTCCATGTTTGAAGTGTGTTAATGCAAAGACTCTAGATGTGAATAAAATAAGAGAACACTTATTTTTTAATGGTATAGATCAAAGTTATCATACATGGATTTTTCATGGTGAATCATTACCGATTAAGAGGAACAATGAAAATGTGTCTACTAGTAAAATAGACGAAGCTGATGAGGATGATGTTGATGTTGATGACACAATTGGAATGTTTGAGGCAGCATACAATAACTATTTTAGTGGAAAATCCGATAATTTTGAAGAATTATTAAATGATGCGAAGAAACCATTGTACCCAAATTGTAAAACTTTTTCCAAAATATATATATTGGTAAAGTTATATAATTTAAAAGCTAAATATGGATGGAACGATAAGAGTTTCACTGAGTTGTTGGAATTAATTCATGACATATTACCTAGTCCTAATGAAATTCCAACTTTTACTTATGAAGCAAAAAAGTTGTTGGGTACTCTTGGAATGAAGTACGAGAAGATTCATGCATGTAGAAATGATTGTTGCTTGTTTAGAAAAGAACTCTCTAATACAAATGTATGCCCCATTTGTGGTACGTCAAGATGGAAGCTTCAAAAAAATTTAAACGAAAAAGCTAAGAATATCCCAGAAAAAGTCATGTGGTATTTCCCCCCCAATTCCAAGATTTGAAAGAATGTTTCGAAGTAAAGAGACAGCAAGTTTATTGACGTGGCATGCTAAAAAAAAAGAAACATATAGTTTATTAAAACATCCCAAAGATGCCCTATCGTGGAAAAAAATAGACATTTGTGGCCAGAGTTTGGGTCAGAACCTAGAAATCTTCGTCTTGCTCTTTCGACAGATGGGGTAAATCCACATGGAGATTTGAGTAGTAGATATAGTCGTTGGCCAGTGATGTTAGTGACGTACAATCTACCTTCATAGTTGTGCATGAAGCGAAAATTTTTTATGTTACTGCATTAATATCTGGTCCTAAACAATCGGGAAATGACATAGATGTTTATTTAGCTCCGTTAGTAGATGACTTGAAAAAACTTTGGAAAGATGAGATAAAATGTTACGATGCATATGAAGAACGACGTTTCATGCTTAAAGCCATTTTATTATGGACCATTAATGATTTTCCTGCGTATGGTAACTTGTGTGGTTGTACGGTTAAAGGATATCATGCATGTCCAATTTGTGAAGAGAATACTTCATCCACTTATTTACCAAAAGAGAAGAGGATGGCATATCTCAGGCATCGCAAGTTTCTACCCCGCTATCATCCATATAGGAAACAAAAGAAAGTTTTTAATGGTGCACAAGAATTAGAATTTGGTCCAAAACCATTGAGTGGGGAATAAATTCTTGCAGAAACAAGTATCAATATTCATTTGATAAGAAAAGTATCAAAGAAAAGACCAGTGGAGATAACACTTCAATTTATTGGAAGAAAAAATCTATTCTTTTCGAGTTAGAATATTGGAAGTATCTTGGCATGCGACATTGTTTAGACGTGATGCACATTGAAAAGAATGTATGTGCAAATCTTATTGGCACATTGCTTGATATTCCTGGTAAAACAAAAGATGGAATAAAGACTCGATTAGATTTGGTGGAATTGAACATTAGATCAGAGTTAGCCCCTCAAGTAGGAGAGAAAAAAATCTTTTTACCTCTCGCATGTTATACATTAACACGAGCTGAGAAAATGAGCTTTTATAAGGTACTATCAGAATTTAAAGTATCTGAAGGCTATTCATCGAACATTCAAAGTTTAGTGTCGCTCATAGATTTGAAACTTTACGAACTTAAGTCGCATGACCATCACATTCTTATGCAACAATTATTATCGGTAGTTATTCGTGATATTTTACCCAAATATGTAAGACTTGCAATTACTCGCCTATGCTTCTTCTTTAATGTTATATGTTGCAAGGCGATCGATTCATCTCAGTTAAAGGGTATGCAAGAGGATATCTCTGTCACTCTATGCCTCTTAGAGAAGTATTTTCCTCCATCATTCTTCACGATAATGGTACACCTTGTAGTGCATCTTGTAAGAGAAATTGAGTTTTGTGGACCTATATATTTGAGGTGAATGTATCCTTTTGAACAATACATGAAAGTGTTGAAAACTTATGTACGAAATAGAAATCGACCAGAAGGATGTGTTGGAGAAAATTATATTGTTGAAGAGACTATAGAGTTTTGTTCTGAATTCGTATCTGGTGTTAATTCTATTGAGCTAAACTCATCAACAAATAAAGTGAATTCAAACATTGATAAAGCATTGTCAGCTACTTCTTTTATCAAATCGAGTAAGGATGAGTTGGATCAAGCTCATCTTTATGTCCTTCAAAATGTAAATGATGTATTTCCTTACGTCGAGTATGTAGATCTTCATCTTATTCTTGTTTTAGGTTACTTGATTATTCAATAATCTACTATCTTTGTCATTTATAGTAGGCAACATATGGATATTTTGTCTAAGCTCAATTCTGGTAAAAATGAAAGTAGAAAGTGGCTTCAAGAAGAGCATAATCATACATTCAGTCGGTGATTGACCACATGGGTAATCTCTAGAGACCTACTATTTGATGTATAATTAAATTTTGACTACTAAAATATTATGAAATATATCGTAGGTTGCACTAGCTCTCGAAGTAACCAAAAATTCCATATCGTCTTCTTTGAGATGGATAGCTAATGGACCTTGTCCAACTGTGGCAAAATATTATTGTTATGTGGTCAATGGTTACTACTATCATACAAAGAATCGCGATGATGTTAGGAGGGTTCAAAATAGTGGAGTTAGTATAATGGCTACCATAATGCAAGTCTCTAGTGCTAAGGATAAAAGGCCCGTCATGTCAAATATGACCTTTTATGGTGTAATACAAGAAATATAGGAGCTTGACTATCATAGATTATCATTTATTTTATTCAAATGTAATTGGGTTGAGAATAGAACTAGAGTCAAAACAGCGAGTTTGGGTTTACTATTGTGGACCTCAATCGTATTGGACATAAATCAGACCCATTTATTTTAGCCTCTCAAGCAAAACAAGTGTTCTATGTAAAAGACCGCAAATTCAAGTTGGTCAATTGTTTTAACATCTCCACAACGAACAATTGAGGATGATTTTTATGAAGATGAAATAGGAGATATGCTAACAAGAGTGTGGTTATGGAGGTATGCAAAGAATGCCCAATGTTGATACATTTACTGAGATTGATGATACAACATCCACATACATTAGACATGACTGTGAGGGTCGATGGGTTGATAATTAATGTATTAAACATGGTATGTCATTTACTATGGTTATATGTATTTAAATATTAAGATTATATGTTTTTTGTATGAGTAAATTTTTTTTTTTTTTGCAAATTGACATGGAAACTTCAACAAGTAGCAGTGAGGATGATAGAAATATGATCCCACAAAAATATAGTAGAATAAGTATACCACGTGGCCCAACTACAATGTCTAAGTTGGCACAAATAAGGACATCTGGGCAACGGTTGACCATCAATTGTAATGTACATGGACAACCGGTTGGATCTGGAGCAAAGAAGATGCAGAGTTATATAGGAGTTTGTGTTCGACAAAAAATTCCTTTAACGTATGATTCTTGGAAAAAAGTTCCAAATCATTTAAAAGACAAACTTTTTTATTGTGTAGCAGTATGTTTTCTAAACTTTTAATTCATGTGCATAGTAGTTTATTAGTTTATTGTTTAACTACTTTTTTCATTGTGCAGATGTCGTTCAATGTGGACTCTAAGTCCAAACATTGTATACTAATGTCTGCATCTAGGAAGTTTCGGACTTTCAAGACAATGTTGACTCAAAAGTTCATACTTCCATTTAAGAATGAACCTTCGGTCTTGCAATTTCCACCGCAACAATATTCTCATATAGAGCAAAATCATTGGACATCGTTCATCAACGAACGATTGAGTGAAGAATGGGAAGTAAGTCATTCACAATAAATTATATGTCAACATTATCATTGTTTTGATAGATAACATCAGCTAGATTTGTTGTACAGAAAATCAGTCGTGTTCAAAAAGAAAGACATGTGAAATGTGTATATAATCACCACATTTCTCGAAAGGGCTATGCGAATCTTGCCAAAGAATTATTGAGTTATTCGACTTAAATTAAATATTTTATTCTAATATGTTTATGCTAATTAAATATGTATGTTCATGTAGAACCTATCGAATGACCCTTCTTATCGAGTGACTTTATGGAAAGAAGCAAGAAAAGGAAAGAATAATGAATACTTTGATAAAGTTACTCGAGAATGTGTCAACCGGATTGTAAGTATATATTATGCAAAATTCAAGATGACGTATACATAAGTTTAAGATGATATAGATATTGTGTGAAAATTGTAATATGTTTTACAAGATAAATTGGCTGAAGTTCATGAAGGTGAAGATGTTCTCACCGAAGCATTGGGTACGGAAGAACATTGGGGACATGTTAGAGGAATGGATGATTTTGTTTCCCATTAGTAAAAACAAAGTCCTCTATGAGCCAAGAAACTGAAGGAGGCTCTAGTCAAAAAATTGTTCGACATGGTAAAATGTCAAGAGAAAGAACTCACAGCAAACAATCTCATCAATCCAAATCATCTGTTGGAAGTGTTGCACTAAGT